>NW_005842518.1:498186-512491 GCF_000455745.1 Alligator sinensis | reverse complement strand
CACTGCTTCCCCCCGCCCCTCCCCACCCCCCTCCGTGCACCCTCCAGGTGCTCTGGTAGCGTGTGGTTCCTGGCTAAATGTCTAGGACTACAGAACATGGCAGGAGCCAGCCAGGCCCCCATGGACTGGGGCAATCACTGGCATCCTTCCCTTTCCCCTGTTCTTATCTGACTTGCACTCTTGGATGGAGGGAGGTGGGGAACAGCCCAAGGTCACCAGGCCAGAAGCCTCTGCTAGGCAGAGGCTTCCGGTTGTGGTATGGGGGTGGGGCAGAGCCAGTCAGGCTGTGCTGCTGCTGCTCCTGGGTCCTACTGGCTTCTCCTGGGTCCTGTCACCTCTGGTACCTTGTCAGCTTAGACAGGCAGCCACAGACAAATAATAATTAATTTTATAAATTTTTAGGGGCCCTGTAGGCTGGGTAGAATGGTTTAGCAGGCCAGATCCAGCCCACAGGCCATATTTTGCCCACCCCCGATATAACTGTTAATATCTTAATAAGGGATGGGCATAAAGAATTAATGATCTAGAAAAATATCTAGATAGATGTGTATCTAACCTGTGTAGATACCCTTCAGGCTTGACATTTTTCTATTAACTTCCCCAGTAGCTCCTGGAATATTCATGGGCACACAATATAGCTTCTATACCCTTCTTCCAGTTGGCTTGCAGTCTTTGAAAATACTCTAAAGTCCTTCAGAATCCTGCGTTTCCTTATTTTCTGGAGCATCTATCTTATCTATAGATTTTCACAGCATTGTTGAAATCAGTGGCACTGTGAAAATTGATACTAACTGAGGATCTGTCCAATTACATATTTAAATTAGCCTTCATGAGGATCCCACTCGCATCATTTTGGGAACAGTACACCATCTCTTAAATAGCTGCCCTTAGGCTTTATGTAGGAGGCATGGGGTACTGGAGCCATGTGAATGCTCTCCAATTGGGTGTCAGACTGAAGACTATATAGTGCCTCCAGCTAGGGCAAGATTCTGCATGCTGAGTATAGCCTTTCAAACTTTCCATACTATCCCATTCACATTCATGGGAACTATACTTATATTCTGAGAAATGAATCAACTGCACGAGCAAGCACTGAAAGCATTAAAGCTGTGCAGTTCACCCTGAGCTGCTTCAATTAAATGGAAGAACTAACATAAACTATTTATTATAAAAAGGATAATGAGGCAAATAAAGGTGCAGGGAGAGTGAGGATAAGTAAAACTAGGCTAAGAGGTTGAGAATTTACTTAGGTTTCAGCTACAGAAAGTGTGGAAATTAAAGAGATGGAAAAATAGTAGAAGGAGGTATGTGTGGTGGCAAAAAGAACCAAACCCAAATAGGCTGGGATCATTTTAAGTGAGAAGCATAGAGTTTTTCTTGTACTTATTTTTTTGGGTTATGAGATATAAACCTACTGACCCAACTGCTGATTATACTGCCTGAATTCATTGCTATGTCAGTTCTAATATTCAGAATCTAACTGTCAGTGCTGGAGAAATTAGCTCCTAGCAAAATCAAAATACAAAAACAAAGACAGGAATTATACTCCTCCTGCCTTTTTATTACCTTTGATTTATAAAAAAAAGAAATTAAAGCACTTTTATACTCTTTGACAGGAAACCTGTCTGCCTCTTCACAGCTTTCCCACTTTCGTGCCACTGCTTCAAAGCTCAGGTGCATCAAAGAATGTCTCAAAGGTCATGATGTTGACTTTCTTTTAGATGTTTTTAGTGAAGGATTCTGCAATGTTTAACTTCTAAACTATATGAAAACTAATTTAAATAGTTCAGAATTGGCTTTTTCTTGGCTGAAAAGTTGAATGTTGCAGAATCCTTCCCCTGAAAGTTATTGAAAAACTAAGTAAAGTCAACAACATGATGTTCTTTGATGAAGCATCATCAGGGATAAGTAGATCTAGAAGATGCAGTGTCTCCTCTTTACTTCAGAGTAGAATGGTAAAATGGAAAAGCTGCAGTGTGGTAGACAGACTATCTTTTAATAGTTTAGCAAAGCTTTAAAAAGGAAGTAAAAATGACTTTCTCTCTGGGTTACTGCTTGGAAATCTCTGGTCTAACAGTTTCATAGCCATATGTGTGAATGAATACAATGCACATACTGTGTAGGTTTTCTGCCTTCAAGTTCTTGTTAAATATGTTTTTATCTAGTTATTATCTGGTCAATGTAGCAAGAGGAAGTATGGTTGTAAGGACTTTTTAATTGTGACTTTTTCCATTTTAACTGTGCAAACTTAACTTTGCACCAACAAGGCTTGGCATTCATCTCCTTGAGATTTTTGTAAGGAAAAAAGAGAGGGAAAAGCTTCCTCTGCTTCATAATCTTAGCATTTAAATGGTTCATCTGATTCTTATTCTAAACAACCAGTAAGATGAATGTGTAGGATGACAGGAGTTTCAGTCTCATGGGAATGACTGGTAGGAAATGAGTAGAAGGGCTAGGTCTTGCACAACTTGCATAGTTTTGCTTCTGATTTTTGCAAAGTTGGCTCAAAGCGGGTGGAGCAGCATATTTATGGTTGGATGTTGATAACTGAAAAATTATAGATTTTTAAAGTTAGTAGTTTAAAATACAAAAACAGTCTCAGGAACAAAATCCAGATCTAAGTGCCCTAAACATTTGGCTAGACACTCACATTTTCACTTTGTCTTTGGCCAATGATTCTTTAATTTATAAAAAATAAATTAAAGCACAGTAGTACAGCTTCAAGTGGAATCATTTCAGACAGATGCAGGAATTCAACCTGGGTCAACCTCTTTCCTGATGAATGTTCTGGCCACTAGTAGGGTTGCCAATTCTATTTGAATCTATTCTGGGAGGTTTCATCACATGATGTAATGACATTAATGACTGATCTACTATACTGTAATCAGGAAGGCAAATGCACATTACTATTACATTTTAAAAACCCACTGGACTATAGTATAAATTGGATTCAACATTTAATACTTATTTTAATGAATGATCTATCATTTATCTCCTGGGTGACTCTCAGCAGTTTCCTGGAGACTATATCTAATTCCTGGAGACTCGAAGGCAATCCTGAAGAGTTGGCAACCCTAACCACTAGATTATTGTATGAAGAAGGGCAGGGTGTTCACCACCTTCCCTACCTACTGCTTAAAGAGAAAGAAGAGTGGTTGTTGCTGTCACATTTTGTTTAGAACCCAATCTTGTTAGTATATGTTAGGTATATTCTGAAAATGCCTACTAGATCAAGCCCTTAAGGGGACTGAGGTGGAAAACAGGTAATTTCTGAGTCCTGGTTTGGTTTAGGCATGAACTAGTTGCTAAGCTGCTCAGTGCTGTCAAAACAGAAATGCTTCTTGATGTGTTCAGAAGTAGAAAGTTTTGATGCTTAGAGAACTTAAAGATGAAAACCTATATTATGTCTGGAGTAGAGGCACTCTCTGGGTTAGACAGTGCCTCAGAAGAACTTTATGGGGTTGCAGCCTTGGACTTAAATACCTACTTCCATTTTTTTGGATCTAGCCCTATATATTTAATGGAAATGGTGACAGTCTTCTTCATGCAAGCTGTCTTAGCAGAAGACTAAGACCTGTGCCTTTCAGAAACACATGTTGAGGAGTCCAATGTTATATACTGGCCAATTTTAACTTCAATCAAATCATGCTACTTTCTACCAGTTGAGGTTCATGACTGTTATGCAATGGATGGGACTTCCTTACAGTCTGCTTAAAAGTAATCTCATGAGTGCCTCTGCAGAATGCTCAGAAGTGATTTTCAATTACTGATAGTATGTCATAGATTTCATAGACATTAGGGCTGGAAGGGACCTCGGAAGATCATCAAGTCCAGCCCCCTGCCCAAAGGGCAGGAAGTCAGCTGGGGTCATAGGATCCCAGCAAGATAAGCATCCATGTTATTCTTCAAAAATTGGGGAACAAGCAGGAAAAACTCACACTTCTGCTTGCAGATTATAACTTTGATTTAGTGGGGCTAACGGAAATGTGGTGGGACCCTGCCCATGACTGGGTGGTACACATTGAGGGCTACAGATTGTAAGAAGGGACTGAGTAGGGAGGAAAGGGGTTGGGGTTGCTCTCTATGTAAAGGAGCATTATACATCTACCCTAATCAAAATGGGATCAGAGGAGGAGAAAGTTGAAGCATTGTGGGTTAGGATACATGGAGGTCATGGGTAACGGGACTTGGTGGTGGGGGTCTGCTATAGACCACCACACCAAGAGGAAAAGCTAGACTTGGAATTCTTGAGCCAGCTCTCAGAGGCTGTACAGTCTAGGGATGTGGTTGTCATGGGGGACCTAAACTACCTTGACATCTGCTGGGAGGAGCAGTCAGCCAAATCCAACCATTCACGTAGGTTCTTAACCTGTGTGCAGGACCTTAACCTAATGCAGGAGGTATATGGTCCCACTAGGGACCTTACTGGACTTGGTGTTGGCTACGGAGGAGGACCTGGTAGGGGAGCTGCAGATTTGTGGTCACCTTGGAGACAGTGACCATCAATCAATCAAATTCACCCTATGGCGTAGGGTGGGTAAGATAACTAATAGGGTGGAAGTGCTTGACTTTAGGAAGGCTAACTTCAGTGTGCTTAGGAGTCTAGTCAATGACACACTGCAGGATAAGAGTATTGGTGAGATGGGAGTCCAGGAAGGGTGGTCGTTCCTAAAGGAAGCAATCCTTTGAGCACAGAGGAAGACTATTCCAGCACAAGGGAAAAGGGGGAAAGGAGCCAAAGAACTTCCTTGGCTAAACAGGGAAATCCAGGGAAGCCTAAGGGCAAAAAAGAAGGCATATAGGCAGTGGAAGCAGGGGGAAGCTACCAAGGAGGAGTATATCTACTTGGCCCGCACTTGCAGGCAGACAGTTAGAAAGCCCAAAGCAACTACAGAGCTGAGGATGGCAACACAAATTAAAGACAATAAAAAGTCTTTTTTAGGTATGTAGGGAGTAAAAGGAAGGCACAGGGCAGCATAGGACCCTAGTGAACAAGGAGGAGCAATTAGTGACAGATGGGGGCAAGTGTGAGCTATTCAGTGAGTTTTTTGCCTCAGCATTCCTGAACAGGGCTCAAGATAAGTCTCCTAATGGGTTCTTGGATGGGTATCAAAGGGACACCAGCCTACCAAATGTCGACGCTGGCTTGGTGCATAGTCACTTGGCTGGACTGGATGTGTTCAAGTCAGCAGGCCCAGATGAGCTGCATCCAAGGGTACTGAACAAATTGGCTGGTGTCATGGCAGAACCACTAGCAAAACTGTTTGAGCGCTCATGGCGCTCAGGTCAGGTGTCAGAGGACTGGAAAAGGTCCAATGTGGTCCCTATTCTCAAGAAGGGGAGGAAAGGGGATCCAAGTAATTATAGGCCAGTTAGTCTTACCTCCATCCTTGGAAAGGTCTTTGAAAAGATTATGAAGTGGGAGTCCAGCAGGAAAAATAATGCAGCAGGGAAACCAGCATGGATTTGTAGCAGGTAGATCATGCCTGACCAATCTGGTTTTGTTTTATGACAGGGTCACAAAATGCTTTGATGCAGGAGTAGAGTTGGATGTCGTTTTCTTGGACTTTAGCAAGCCTTTCGATATGGTATCTTATCCTATTTTCATTAATAAATTAAAAGGCTGTGACTTAGATGTTTACCCAGTCTGGTGGGTGGCAAATTGACTTAGCGGTTGCACCCAGAGAGTGGTAGTAGATGGGTTGGTATCGACCTGGAAGGATGTGGGTAGTGGGATCCCGCAGAGTTCGGTCCTTGGACCTGTACTCTTCAATATCTTCATCAGTGACTTGGATGTGGATATGAAGTGTACTCTGTCCAGGTTTGCAGACAAGACTAAATTGTGGGGTGAAATGCACATTCCAAAGGGTAGGGAATGGTTGCAGGCAGACCTGGACAGGTTAGAAAACTGGGAAGTACACAATAGGATGCACAAGGACAAGTGCAGAGTGCTGCACCTAGGCTGTAAAAATATCCAGCACACCTACTGGCTGGGAAGTGACCCTCTCAGGAGCACAGAAGTGGAAAGGGATCTCGGAGTCATAGTGGACTCCAAGATGAACATGAGTCATCAGCATGACAAAATCATCAGCAAAGCTAACCGCACTTTATCATGCATCAGCAGATGCATGAGAAATAGATCTAATAAGGTGATGCTTCCCCTCTGAGTGGCATTGGTCAGACGGCAGTTAGAATACTGAGTCCAGTTTTGGGCACCGTACTTCAAGAAGGATGTTGATAGACTTGAGAGGGTCCAGAGGAGGGCCACTCATATGGTTAGGGGCTTACAGGACAAGCTGTATGAGGAGAGACTGAGGGACCTGGACCTCTTCAGCCTCCACAAGAGAAGGCTGAGAGGTGATTTTGTGGCTGCCTATAAATTCATTAGGGGGACGCAGCAAGGAATCGGAGAGGCTCTGTTCACCAGGGTGCCTCTTGGGGTAACAAGGAACAATGGTCACAAACTGACAGAGAGCAGATTTAGGCTAGACCTCAGAAAAAACTTCTTCACGGTAAGAGTGGCCAAAATTTGGAATGGGCTTCCAAGGGAGGCGGTGTTCTCTGCTACCTTGGGGGTCTTTAAGGCTAGATAGGCATCTGGCTGGAGTGATCTGACCCCAGCCCTCTTTCCTGCCTAGGCAAGGGGTTGGACTTGATGATCTGTTGAGGTCCCTTCTGACCCTAGCATCTATGAATCTATGAAATTCAACATCCAAACTTTGATCATGGATTTGTTCCAAAAGGAACAGTGCTAACATGCCAAAATTAAGCCCACATAAAAAATATATTATGTTTTAGAGTTGGAAACCTGTTCTACCCATGTTCCTTTGACATGCTTCCCCCAAAAATCATGTTTGGGTTTGACAAGATGGCAAACCTCTGTTAAAAAAAAATTGCTTATACTAATCTTCATTTAAAAATCTAAACTGCAAATAAGAACTATAGGAAAATAGAAAACAATTCAACAAGATGATATTTGCAGAGAGCTGCAGATGCACTAATTTATAGAGAAACAAATATTCTGTTATGTAACTGGCAATATTCAGAGTTACACATGATCTTTATAGCTGACTGCTCCCTTTAACAGTATTTTTTTAACTTAGAGAAGTGCTGTTTCAGCTGCATTTTATGAAGCAATGGTGATGTCCAGTGCCTAATCAAATTAGGTTAATCAGAAACATTATCCCAGTGGATGTGTCCTGGGCTTTGATTCCTATTTAAAGGTGGCATTCTGGCTTTGAATCAGATTTCAACTCCTTGTTGTAGTCAGCAGTTGTGTAATTGTTGCCTAATTGCATTTTTAAAAAATGTTGGAGTAGCTATTTACAGCATGGGACATCTTGTATGTCCTTCCTATTAACTTTTACAAATTGCCAAGCCACTTAACTATGGAAACGCAATAACGATAACCTAGAGATATGCAGTCCTGAAATGCCTTTCTAGTCACACTTGCTAACCACAGCCACCTGCAGATATTGAAAATGCATTTACTGGAGGATGTGACCCAGTCAGTAGGGGAAAAGTGTGTTCTATATGAGGACTTTGACTTGTAATAACCCCAGAATTGCATGATGTAAATCTAAAGTGAACTAGAAAATATTTTCTTGACGTTTCTATAAAAAGGAAGCAGAAAATCAGACAAGAAGGAGTACTCCTTTAAACACTGGGCTTTATTCAGTTAACAGCGGTAATTGCAGGACTGTCAATTTGTTAGAGAACTACTGGAATGTCTCTCAAGAAAACCAATGCAAAGCACTGGAAATCAAATCAATTTTCAAAACCTAGAAACTAAAATTGAAAAACATTAACAATACACTCACAATGATGGTAAACAACCTGGAATGAACAGAATCAAAATTAAACTAAAACATATAGGTCAGAAACAAGATTTCAAGGGAAAGAAAATAATGATGAAATAGGGATAATGGGGCCACCGGCGGACAGAGAGTATGACAGAAAAATTAAATTGGATGGTTACAACTTGTTCCTAAGGGCAGAAAGTAGGGGGGGGGGGGGGGGGGAAGAAGGGGGTGCAATTTTTTTCCATCAGGCATTGTTAGTTATTATAGGTCATAAAAGATTCAGAATCATGGGTTCTCAACTGGATCAAGGTTCTAACTATTAATAATAAAAATGGGGTTCCAGTGGGCATCTCCTGCAGACCACCAGTTCTCATTAAAGAGTAAGATAACCTGCTCCATAAGCTTTTTGTCTCTAATCTGTAGAAAGAAAAACTAAGTTATTGCTCATTTTAGCTGAGAGGCCTGCATTGGAGATCTCATCTTGCTTGGAGTTTCTAAAAATAGTGGATGATAATTTCTTACAAAGAAAGTCCAAAACTTAACAGAGCAATTCAACGTCTGATATCATTTAGATGGACAAAATAACAGTAGCCTAGGAATTGGTGATTATAACCTGGGTACATTTATTTTATGCAAACAGAATTATGAACCACCCACCAATATTTCTTCTTGAAACTTTGAGAGGGTTAGTATCCCAAAGCTTAAATCAGTTATCAGCATATGAACTGAGAACATCACACTGGAAGTGATAATGACGACTTAGTATTGTTTATGGACATCCCCCTTATAGTATGACTGTACAAGCATGAAAAAGTAAAATAACATCTAAATAGAAAGGAGATGTGGAAGTCATTATATGATATAAAAAGATCAAGATATAAAGAATGGAAAAAGGGGAAAGTTAAAAAGAATGTTGGGAGATTGTCAACAGAAACTAAAGTAATCATTGAGATATCACTGCCCAAAGAAGTCACACTTAAACATATTTGGAACAAGAACCCCTCTCCCCCCCCCCCAAAAAACAAACAAACAAAAACCCAACCCTGAGGTCCAATGCCAGAAGCAGATAATAAAATCATAAATAGCAATGCATTAATATTCAATATCCATCTCATTGATATTAAAATAAAAATTTTACCATCTGTAACAAAAATTATGTGAAGCAACATCTACTAATATGTAAAAAAGTATCAAATAAACAGAGCTGGTTAATTTATATCCAAAAGTCTTAATATTTGAGGAACTTTCTGAATCACTAATGTTAATTTCTAAAAAAATCTTAGAAAACCAGGGAAATTCAAAGCAATTCCAGTATTTTAAAATAGGTGAAGAGTTGACCTAAGGAATAATAGTTTGATGCCAGTTCCATGCAAAATGATTAAATGATTTATTTTGGACTTTACTGATAGAGGAAATATACCAACAAATCCATCTCAGAAAAGATTAGAGTCTAAAACTGTAATTTATGATAGTCAATATGGTCTCACGGAAAGTAGTTCTGGTCAAACATAACTGTGATAAGGGTTTCTTTTTTTGAGATAAGAATGTAGGATGATATAGCATAATTAGATTCTTTTAAAGGCATTTGATTCAAGTACCACATGTCACCTTGATTAAAAATCTTTCATTCTATGGTAATACAGGATACATAATAGAACTCAAAATGCAGTTGTTGATGGGGACGGGTGGGTTTCATATTGGAAGAAGCCTCCAGGAATCATTTTTGTTCTATTTCTATTACTACTAGTGATCTAGATAGTTTATAATCCTTGCTGGTGAAACTTGTCGATTACATGGAAACTAACATGGCTGACTACCTCTCTCTGCTGCATAGAGACTGATAGGATAGTAAATGCAGTAGCTTCACTAGACGTGGGCAAGCAGAGAACCAGCTCCGGGTACCACCTTAATACCAATGCCAGTACCATGGAGGTGCCAGTATCATGGTTATAGTGGCAGCAACAACAAGTGTGGATAGATCATACTGTTGCAGCAGCAACTGGGGCCTTTGAATCTCTAGAGCAGGTAAGATTCTAGGGCTGCCCCTCTCTTTTGGGCTCCTGGCACCCCCTTTTCAAGTCCTCTCCAGCAGGGGGTTGTCCAGGGTAAAAACCCTGCTAGTTAGGCTACTGAGTAAATTAATTAGGAGGACTGGTTACCAGTGGAGAGCGATCTGAATTCTCTGGTTAAATGGTCAACATCCAGTGACATTTGTTTTAATACATCCAAAGTCAGGTGTTTATCTTTCAGGAGTACAATAATGGGAAACAGTATAAAGGAGACACACAAAAATGATCCAAGGGTTGGAAAACAAGCCGTATGATGTGTGTATCTTAAGAAGCTTAGTTTATTCAGCTCAAAACTAAACTTGAGAGGTGATTTAAAAAATAGAAATGAAAAAAAGAAAAGAAGTATCTTTATATCTGATTGCAGGGGCCTTTTTAGTCTTACACATAAAGGTACAATGAAGTCAATGGTTGGAAGTTGAAGTTAGAAAAATTTAAACTTGAAACAAGACCTGGTCTCTTAGCAGTTAGAATAACTTTGGGAAGTGGCTCATTATTGCTTGAAAGATCTTTGCATGACGTCAACCCTAAAAAAGTTTGAGTGGGGACTGAACGGTGATCATTATCTCCTGATCGTAAGGCAAGGCTTGGCAGTTCCTAAGTATTGCATAGCCACCTCTGAAGGTGTTCTGTTCTCAGTGTGTGAGCATCACCACTTTGGCTACAGTGCTTCACTGATACAAGCAGTTCTGCTGGACTCCATATTGCTATTAGGCTGGTATTTGGTCCATCACTGTACAGTATTGTGGTACCTGTAAAAGATATAAACATATCAAAGCCATTTTTTAAAGACGAGTATCCAGGAAAATTGAAAAAAAAATGAATGTGAATAATGTTTTCTTTTTAGGGCTTACTTTTATACTATGATGTCATTGAATCAACATTTGAAAAGGAAAAACGGCCAAGTAGAAAAGTTGATGCTTTGGATCATTTTCAGAAATGCTTTGCAATTTTAAAATTACATCAGCAAAGAAGAGGCAACAGCAATAGCAATATATCCAAAGAATCTGATAAAGCAGAAGTCAAAGACTGGAAGGCAATCCGGGTGGATCTGGTCATAAGCCCCTTTGAACAATATGCATATGCTCTGTTAGGTTGGACTGGCTCCAGGGTAAGTAATAACAAAAGCTGACATTTTTCTTTGAGCTACTAACCTATTTTTTGAGGTTGTAGGACTATTCAGAGTTCATGGTTCTTTAAATATTCTTTCTCCCTGCATTTTTGTATTATTTTCTTTACATCCTCTCATCAACAGGCTATCATAGCCTACACACACAATCATCACTGATATTTGTATTCTTTATTCTTTATATTCTTTTGAGTATAAAATTCACTTAAAAAACAAATATTTCTTCTAAAAATGGCATCTGTCTTAAATTCATATAAAACCAAAACAGAAAAAACATCAAAAGCCCTTTTATATGCACAGTAGAGGTTGTATCCTTGTAAATGTGTCTTTATAGGGTGTTTTATTTATTCCTAAATTGGGACTCAGAAATTGTGGGTGCATCTTAAATTCAAGGGTGTCTTATTTATGGTATTTAGTATATGGCATATATAGTATTTGCCTGCCTAAAGAAAATTAACCTTACTCTTCATTTGAGGTTTAATTTTTAGAAACCATGGAACAGACTTTTGGCTTGCCTAGGGCCCCATTACAGTCCTTCAGCACTGCAAAGGGTTGCAGAGGGGACTTTCAGAGGTGGCAGGAAATTTTATTTCAGGAAAAGAATGTTCCAAATTCAGAATTTGAAATGTCCATTGAGATTTTATTTAGGAGCAGTCAAAACTTTTTGTTTCAATTAAGCCTTTAATCAATATAGCTTTATTTTTACATTTTTAAATTAGTGTTTAAGAATTACTGTAAAATGATAAAATAAAATCGTTTGTGACTGGCATCATAATCCATAAACCTAATGTGAATTCAGCATGTGCAGTTTATACTGAAGGGGCTGAAACACAGGAGAGAACCTGGCACAACAGCTTTGATTCACTGTTACATGGATCCGGTTTTACTTTTGTAGTTGCATTAGTAGAGTAGATACCAAATGGGATTAAGATGTTCAAGAATCCTGTAGTGAAATATATGTTGTGTTTCTATTTATCCAGAACTGTAGTTCAGCACTTAATTTACTATAGAAAATACCAACTTTTTCCTTTTTATCATCAGGCAGTGCATTCCAGTGCATTTTTTGCTAAGGGGCCTATGGAACTCAGTGGTTTATTAAAGAAAGAGAAGCCTCATTAATGAATTCCCCTTAGGTTAATCACTTTATAAGTGTTTTTTAGAAAAATATATGAAACACCTGATTATTTCCCTTGCCCAGTTGTAAATCTCAATTCTAATCTCTTAAACCCTTTTATTTTATTCTCAGGATCTTAAATCTGCCTCCAGTTTAGGTTTTAAAATTGTATTTCCAAGCTTGTTTCAGGTCCTGTAGGCCCAGCCTCCGTCCTACCTGTGGAACATTTGGCAATTGGGAAGGATCTTTTTCCCCTTCATTCCCAGGCACCAGGCTAGCACACGTGCCAAATATGTGCTTTTTCCCAATCCTCATGAACCCCATTTGGACAGCTAGGCCAGAGCTCTCTCAGCTTTCTCCATGCCACTGGAAAAACCTAAAGAAAGCAAGCCTTTTCTGACTTAGAAAAATAGGGTGATTTATAAACAAACTGGGATTTTACTGTGTGTTAATTTAAACATTTCTTTGTTTTAATAGGCAGCTATTACCAGGTAATATGATGCTTTATTTTATGTCAAATAATGCCTCTTTGAGATATCATCTGGTGTGGGACTATCAGGGATAAGTTAGGGAAAAATGCAATGTGCAATTGCTATGTTGGATACCTTAATGTCACCTGTACAATAACGTAGGCCTGAATGACTATGCTTTTTTATATCACATATTTTCAAAACTATTTTTAAATATGTATAATTACCTACTACTGCAGGCAATGAGAATATAAATCATTGTGCTGCCAATTCAATTACAGGATAAAACAATGTATTTAAATGCACGTCTCAGATACCATTTTTTCATGAATGTCTTGTTTAGCCTGACTGAATCTGTCCAGAATATGGTCTTTTAGTGAAACCACATAATTAAAAAATGTGTGTTTTAATATGTGAATTGTTTTTAGAAAGTTTATGTATACAGCAATGAAGTAGGCACTCATTTGGGTTTGTATCATATTGTGAATTTATTATATATCGTACAGCAATTTGAACGTGACTTACGAAGGTATGCCTCTCGTGAAAGGAAGATGATGTTGGATAACCATGCCTTATATGATAAGACTAAGGTACAGTTTGCTTTTTGAAATAAGACTATAAAGTCAGAATTCTCCAGGATACATTTTCAGTTTATTTACACTACAATGCAGTGTATTTGACTTTCCTCATTCCCTATGCACCATCCACTTGCTGCAACAAATTAAACAGGGATTCCTCAGATAAGAACCTCCTTAACTGAACGTCTGTGTCTTATCTTTATACTGAATGATTTTGAAGATGTTTATTGATGTAATTATAAGAGCAGGCTGAAATACCCTGTCCAAACTAACATTAATTTCCTCTGTATATAATCTTAAAGAAAGGAGGCTAGGGCAGATTCACTACATATCTAAATGCAGATAAAGAGGAGACATCTTTATCGGCATTGTTACAGTATGTTTTTCTTTGTGAGAACAAGTAACTAAACACTGCATATCAACTAGTTCCTTATTTACTAGTCATTTTCAAATGTCAGTGAACTTTCCATTTATATAGAAACATTAAATCATTGTTCATTTAATCTGGTACCCTGTCTCCAGCAACTCCCAAGATTAGATGCTTCAAAAACAATTAAAAAACCCCCTCCATGGTGGATTATGTAATAAATTGATCATTGGAGAAGTTCTTAATCTCTAATAATACTGTATTTTTTGCATGCCATGTGTGCCCCCTTTGTAAAGCATTCATCTTTGTTTTTGGAAGGCAAAATAGGGATTTTTTCCCCCCAGCATCATGGCATAGTGCTGACTTTTTTCCATGGAGAGGCTGTGCTGAAAAATTCACTTTCTCTCTGGCAAGCACACAGAGGCAGGGCACATCCACATGAGCACGCACGTGCCTCTTGCCCTGCTTCAAACCTCTTTGCAGCGCAGGGAGAAAATTTGACACCAGGGGTCTAAAAAAAGCGAAGTATAAAAAAGCGGAGCAGGAAACCGGAGGCTGGGTCCTCCATAGAGATGCTCTGGCTGCCAGAGCATCTCTATGGTTGGCCCCTTGCCCTGGTGCTGATACATGCGGCAGGCCAGGCTGCGTATTTCAGCACCAGGGCTCCAGTGTCGGTGAGTAAGGGGTTGGGGAGGCTGGAGGAGGGGGGAGGGAACCATGGGGGGAACCCCCGATGGCTCTGCTCACTCCCCCAGCCCCCCCGACCCCTGCCAGTCCCC
>NW_005842518.1:496949-497574 GCF_000455745.1 Alligator sinensis | reverse complement strand
GGGTGGGGCATGTGGACCTTGCAGGGGGGTGGTAGCCACTGTGGGGGCCAGTTGGCCCCCGTTGGGGGGCCATATCCCTTGTGTGGGAGATGAACCCCCTGTTGGGGGTCTGAACCCCTTTTGGGGGGGCCAAAACCCCTTTTGGGGAGCCAAACCCTTTGTGTGTGGAACGAACCCCCTGTTGGGGGGTGTAGCCCTTGTGTAGGGGCTGAATCCTCTGTTGGGGGATGAACCCCTTGTGTGGGGGCCGAACCCCTTGTGTAGGGGCTCATCCCCCTGTTGGGGAGCCATAGCCCTTGTGTGGGGGACCAACCCTTTGTGTGGGGGCCATCACCCTGTGGGAGGGCAGCAAAATATGTATTCAGGAATTGATGAAACCTGTATTTAGAGTTCAGTTTATTAATATGATAAGAGACTTGCTCTAACACTGTAGATATATGAATAAAACATTGTCCAACTGATCGCTGTCTCTGTCTCACTATCTCTCTCTCTTTATAGTGGTCTTTTGTTTTACTTGTGGAGGAACATGGATTTGGGGGTATTTTAGAGAGTGACTTTGGGATTTTTTTTATCAGGGATTTTTCAGTTTTCCAATAGGGAACACCAGAATTCCTGCTAGGGAGGC
>NW_005842518.1:485833-496762 GCF_000455745.1 Alligator sinensis | reverse complement strand
TTACTGGCTCTGCAGTCCCCATCCGGGTCTGGCAGGTGCACAGCAGGTCACAGCCAGGCAGCAGCCCCCACTGCCAGGCTGCTACAGTGGGTAAAGGGGGCAGGGAACTCTCAGGGCTGCTTCAGCAGGCCAGCTGGCACAAGGGGTAGTGTCCACAGGTACCAACTGGCTGGACCCCAGAAGCTCCTGAGAGCTGGTAGCCCTGAGCTACTTGCCAGGGCAGCTTTTTATACTGCTGGGGCCAGGACAGGGTAGCTTTTTATACTGCTGGGGACAGCACAGCTGCTGGCCCCGGGCTCTAGTTCCCCCTGGCTGAAGAGCCAGGGGCAGCCAGGCAGGGTTATTTTTCCCTAAGTGGCACAGTTTGCTCCATACCAAAGTGCGTATCTGAGCATGTGCACTGAGGCAAAAAGCCCCGGCTCAAATTTGTACCACTTCTATTTGAGCTGCTGCAAGTGCACGTGCTTGCATGTGTGGACGCATCTGCAGAGTGCATTGTTAACCCTTTAACACAGCTGCTATGGCATTGGCAGCAGTTTTTGATGGCTGTGAAAGAGTTAAACCTGGACTCTGCCCCTGCTTGCTTGCTGCCCAAGGGAGATGGGGAAGTAATTTTGCAGAATAGCCTCTTCATACTGCTTCTCTTCCATGATTTTATTTCAGTGAAGAAAAATAGTTTCCCCACTTAAGATAGTCTAATTCTGAAGGGCTGATTTTTGGGAAATAGGTGCTTATGGTATGCAGGTATATATGATGTGTTACTGTTTTTTGTTTTACATGGTGAGGGTTGAGATGGCTTCTATATTTTAAATCTTCTAGTGTAATAAATAATATAGCTTAATTTTTCATATGACTGTCTGCTTAAAAAAACTCGTCCTAAATTCTTTGCCTCTATTGCATATTATGGGGAGTGAGTTCCACAGCTTATATGTAGTTACACACAAAAAATAATTCAGAACTTTAGGAAATGCCAGAATTAAGGTTTCTTGCAGCTTAACTTCCATCCCTGCCTCCTCCTTTGTATGCACTATTATAGGGTGTGTGTAGATGACACAGGCGTTAATGTAGAGCACCTGAAAATTTTAACCCAGTTTTTTTTTGCTGAGGTACATTTGTGTTTGCATGACGTGGTGTTTGTATTTGCATGAATGGCTCTTTTGAGCGAGTTAAACCTCATGTGTCATTCCTCGCAGATTTCAGTAGAGGGAGTCAAATACCAGTTTACCCCCTATAATGTCTTTCCTAATCTATTATAGCAGGAGGTGCATGTAAACCACCTGGTCTCCCCAGTCCTCACTCCTGGGCTCTCACTGGGCAGTCCTGACTCACACTGGGAGTCTCCCTTGGGCACGGTCATGGTCACCCCAAAATCCTTGTCACTTGCACCCACCTATGCTTGGTCGGTCTAGTCTCTCTCCATCAGTATGTGATCCCAAAGACCCCATCCCAATGCCAAAGACAAGCTGCTTGAATCTTCCCCTCCTGTTCCTTTCCCTTCCCATCCCACCATGTTACAAATATATGTGTTTTTTCTTTTATTTACTTTAGCTGCTATGATATTCAGAGTAGCGGGTGGGTGGGTAGGTGGGTGTTTGTTGCCACCCAGTTGATTGGCGATTGCTGTTGATGTTGGTGGTGGTGGCAAGCTCTTCTGGATTTTTTCTCCTGGTTTTTTTTACTACATTTCCCAGCATTCCCAAGCTCATTGATCTTCATATAGTTTCCAATGGGGGCTCCCACTGGAACACTCCTGTTCCCTGCCCAGGTACACCATCAATCTGTTTGTGTAGTGCCACATACGGCTTTTGGAGGTGTGTTGTGAATTGTTTTAGAAATGTTTTCCGAATATTTTTGAAAATGTGGGTTGCTGGTTGGCTTGGTCCCCCACTCACTTAGCCTGCCAAGAGCTATAATAGTTAACCTTCTCACCCACGTGGGGGGGAGGGAGGGACTCATTCAGATGTGGCTGACAGTGCGTAATGCCCCCCTTCCCCAAACCAGTCACAGGGGTTTGCTGTTTCCAGACTAACCTAGTCCAGATTTCCTCCCCCTCCCCCTGACCATCTTCCCTTCTGCCCCCTGTCCGCGACACTGCATGACCCTGTAGACAGACACAGATTTAAAGTGTAAATAAATTTATTTTAACATAACCAAGAAAAAGAACAAAGCACTCCTAGGTGTTGTTGTCAGCAATATATCCTGCCAGACAATTGTACACAAGGGGTGCCTGACCAGCCCCTCCTTGAGGATATCTCCTCGGTCCTTGTGCTGCTGCTGCTGCCCAGACATGTCTCTGTTGTGTGGCCAGTGCCTGTCACACTTCCCACAACTCCAGGCAGGGCCAGTAACCAGGCTGGCTGCCTGCCTGCTCCTCTCCCTCTCGCCCTCCCACCACGCAGCCCCTCATCCATCCATATCATGTCAAGGGATTACTCAAGGGACCTTGGGAGTATATTGTGAATTGGTGTTTTATCTTACTGTATTGTGTTTGCTGGCAGTGGCTGTACTGTAAAAAATGTATTCACCAGCTGATTACCAATGGTATGGTTGAGTAAAAAAGTCTCAGTTTTACTGTTTTAGCTTTATTGTGATTTCTCAATCAAATTGATCACAATTCTATTTATTGTGGAAAAAAAAATAAATATGAGGAACAAAAAATCCTGATTTGTATTTGCTCCTGCTTGATTTCAGGGCGTGGACCTGGGAGTGGGGGAGCAGTTTGCAGCTGGTCAGGGGCAGGAGTGCAGTAGCTTCACAGGCTGGACACAAAGCTGGTCAGGGCCCGTATTTTAGATTAGTTGGCCTTTCCTCCAGGCACCTTAATAATATGTCTGGGGATAGCCATCTGCTGCATAACACTTCTGCCTTCTCTACTGGGAGCAGAGTGCTTTTTTAAACCCTGGCCTTGGCTAATTAGCAGCTCCCTGCTTAGCTGAGACCCATCTGATGAGGATATGCCAATACCTGGTGTGGAAGGACGTATTACAAATTTCTTGAATTTGATGAAAAGAAGCTCTCCCACAATGATGCTTTCTTTCAATACACTTGATTCTGCAGAGGCCTAGAGGTAGTTGAAGAGATTACCCTGGGCTGCCTTGGGAGTGCTGCTCCTGACTTCCTGCTCACCTTTTCTTTGTCCTTTGAGAAGGTTGAGAGGAGAGATGTGGCAAGGGAGGACAAAGCAATCCTGAACAAAATCTATATTTTAGAAAATTAAGGGATTATTTGTCTCCCCTATTTTAAAATAATAATTGGTCTGAGTGGACCCGTCCCAACCTGAACTGCATTCTGTGAGGGAGGGTAAAAAAGAACATACAGTGGCGCCTACTGGCTAAAGGCTGGAACACAGTGCCCCCTCATGGTGACAGGAATTAATTAGCAGTCTTTAGAGTCTCTGTCTGTTTGCATGAACAAATCTACAGTTGGAGTGGTGTAACTGGAGAGCACCGCAAATTAACACATCTCTGAGTAGTGCTAGTTTAAGGCGCTAACTGGACTTCAGAGCGGTGGGAAATCCTGGGTCATGCAAACGTAGTTGCATCAACGTAAATGAGAAATATTGTTTTGTCTACACATGCCCACAGTCTTTAATTACATTTTATTGCTTTTTTTCACAGAACCCTGCTACATTTAGTGCATAGAACAGACACTGTCCACTTAGTGAACAGCTATTTGGTATCTTTTTTTCTTTTCATTGTACAGTTTATGGCCCTGTGCCTTATATGTTGAATACATTCAAATGAGGAGCATAAAATAAGTGACCTCTCTGAAAACTCTGGCTGGTCTTGCTAATCATTTCCTCATTCCCAGCACAGCATCCATTTTCTGTAACAAATTAAACAGGGATTCCACAGATAAGAACCTCCTTAACTGAAAGTCTGCATTTTATCCTCATATTGAATGAAGCAGTTTCAAGGGGAAAAAAAATGTTGAGATCACATAATAAAGGACTGCAGTATGGCCGGTATTTTTCAACAAAAATATTCAGTCCAAAAATGCCAAACCATCAAAACTGAAACTTTTTGCTCGGCTGGACTAGTTTTGATTAAGTGTTTGATAAGAGAGGTGTCACCGCTTCTGTATGGAATTTCTGGTCAATAAACCTGTGACTAGAGCACTCACCTGGGATGTGGATGAATCTGGGAGACCAGTAGTTGACCTGGGTCTCCAATATATCAGATGAGGAGTACTCTTAGCACTAAGCTCTTGATTAGTTTTTGGATTAATCTAGTTTTAAAAAAACAGCAACCAAATACTTCAAAAGCTTTAAATTGCATTCTGCAAAAATATTTATGTAAGCCTTCTGGGATAGAAAAAACATTACCTACCTAGATGTTATCATCATTTATATGTATGGGGTGTCAAGTCAAGATTAAACAAATAATATTGTTCTCAATAATGAATATTCTTTTATTCTACTTTATGGGCAATTTTCTAGGTTTTTGTTTTAAATAGCAAATCAGGGCAGGGGGGAAATCATCCTGTGGCATCTTATTGTCCTCTGTATCAATAGGTTTATAATCTTCAGATCTACTGCACAAGCTTCTGCCACTTAGGCTAATGGAATAATAGGCAGCAGTAGTAGGTTATATCCTGTGTGGGCCAGCATTAGAAGGGTAAGGTGCTCTGTTGGTAGTTTTCACAGAAGAGAGATGCTAAGTCTCAGGGTTTATAGTTTCAATGGGGAATATGAGCACAGACTCTTTTGCCTATTCAGGAGAAGTTTTCCCCATCTAACCCCCCAGTTCTGGTTTTATTTTCATTACCACTTGCCTCCAGCCCTATTCCCACATTTTTACTTCTAGGTCCCTTGTCCTGATCTCCTTGTCCCCAACTTTCACCACAGGTACCTCCTTCATATTTCGGTCAAGCTAATTTCTCCTACATCTGCCTAAACCCTGCATGGAGAAAAAAAAAGAGAGAAATGGAGAATCACAGAACTCAGAGGACAGACTTCTTTATCTTAATTTCTCCCTGACATTTGTCCCTTTCAGCCAAATTTTCAAGTTACTACAAATCATGGAAGTGCTAGAGCTTTCCAAAAGAAAAGATCACAAGAATATTTTACCATGGAAAAATAATGCATTTTTTCCCTGGCTGTGTCCTCAGAAAACATCTGAATGGTATTTGCCTAAACCAGTGGTTTTCAACCTGTGGTTAGAGGACCTCTGGGGTCTGCAGATTATGTCTAAGGAGTCCACAGAAGAAAAATATGATCAATCACAAGTACAATTCAAAGAGGTCCACACCTCCTTTCAAAACTTCCAAGGGGGTCTGCACCTCCATTCAACATTTTTAGGGATCCACAAATGAAAACGAAAACCACTGGCCTAAATAGTAACCCCCCCAAAAAACAAAACAAAACAAAACAACCCACAACCAAACAAAAAACCCCAGACTGAGCCACATACCCACCGTGGACAATTTTAGTCCAATGAATAAAAATTTGGTGAAGTTCTAAACCAATGAAAACCTGAAAACAGATCTTTGAATAGAAAGTGTAAGGTAGCATTAAATAAAGGCGGGACTACTAGTTTGCTAGATAATATTTTTTGTCATTAGAATTCTCTCTTTCAGGCTTTGCAATAAGAAATCAAAATATATTTCCCTGTATAAACTATTCAGCATCATATAAAACCAATTATAGAAAATATCTTCTTTAATAAGAACAAAAAGTCTTACACTTCCACCCGATTACTTGACAAGCATATCATGAACATACACATCAAAGGAACATTGACTGTAGTCACCAGGGGCCTGACAATGGTCCTTGGTAGAGGAAGATGAGCTTGCAGGAAGTTGCATGGTCTGGCTGCATGGTAACCAAGGTTAATTTATGTTGAAGGTCACTGGGGTAGCAAATCAAGGGTGAGCTTAAAATCAATGAAGAAAAATAATTAATAACTTGAGTGCTCTTCCAGGGATCAAATCATGAAATATTCATTTTTATTTAGTTCTAAAGAGCAAAGCATCTTCCTGTCATTCTGGAGGTTTTACTTCAAAAGCATTTGATTTGGGGAAGCAACCAAATGTATGGATGTTTATCTGAAGCCTACTTGAATTGATTTAGTATGAAAATAGTACTGCAAATTTCATTTGAACAGGTTTTCTTGCAGTGAAAATCCTTGTTTCCTTGCCACAAAAGTACACTTGTGACATTTCATTAAGGGTAACAGTAACAGTAGCAGTAAATACTTATATTATGGTGGTGTCCAAAGACCACAACTAGATTTGGGATCCTATAGTGTTGGCTCCTCTATGTACAATCTAGATACCAGCACCTCAATGTTAAGATATAAAAATATAGCATAGGAATTAGTGACTACATCTTTCTAGTTACATGTGTTGTCATTGTTTCTGATTTTACATTGGAAGTAAATGTAGAGAAGAAGGATAGAGGGGAAGAATAATAATTGCAATCCATCATCTTGATGGCTATAATCATCAGGATGGGTTTTATAGGTAGCACATTAGAGGTGAGCCTTAAAAAGCAATTTTATGGAGGATGCAGTAGTGGCTGCACATTATACTGCGGAGTTTTCTTGATGCCTCAGAGTTTGCGTATGAGAGAGTACAACTGTGATTAAGGGAACAGTTCAATGGTGTCAATAAATATTGCGAACATGGATAAATTAAAAATGAACATTAGGATGGGTTACTTGATCAGCTATGGTAGAGTACTGCTAAGTTATGAAGGGGTTTCTAGATTAAGAGCACAAACTGGAATGTAAGGAAGTTAGAATTGAGCTAGCAAATAAGTTGCTATTCCAGACTGTCAAGACAATTGAAATATTAGACTGAAGACTCACTGCATTTTACATCTAATGGGGATAGCATTGTTTCAAGTCAATGGTACTGATGATTGCCAGTTGGAGCTTCAGTTCATCATATATTAACTATGGATTAGTAAGAGATTCTTACAGAACTTGGAATTAAGTATAAAACCTTTGCTGCATTTGAGTCTTCAAAAAGATGGTTATGTAAAATGGGTGCATCTACAAGAGACACTTTACTGTGCAGTAGAGCAGTTTACCGCACCGTAAGCATGTGCACATGTAAACATGTTTTACCTTTGCACGTGCACATGCTTACTGTGTAGTAAACTGCTCTACTCATGAGTAAATTTGATACCAGCAAATGCAAGTAGCAAATTTAATCATGAGTAATTACTGTGCAATAATGCATGTATAGATGCTGACTAGGAGCAAACTTGCCCCCAGTCAGCCCTGCCACTAGAGGGCCAGCCTCACCCTAGCCACAGGGCCCCCATGCTGGGAGCCCCCTCTCCCCTCAGCATGGCCTAGGCCCTTAAAAGCCTGCAGGCACTGTGGAGCCCTGGGGCACATGCAGGCAGCCTGTGGTCACACATGACCACAGCATCCTCCTGCACAGGTCACAGGCCAGATCAGCCAGCCTGCCTGTAGCCCAGCACTGCTCACTGCACCACAGTGCTGCGTGGCTGCCAGGGCCACACCATCCAGCCCCTCTGGGTGCTGCAGGCACCTGCCAGACCTGCCAGCACCTGGGCCCAGCTGCAACCAGCTCCTGGCCACCAGAGCCATCTCTATCAGGCCACAGATGGCCTCTAGCAGCCTGCCCAGACCCTGCAGCTACTACCTGGCACTGCTTTTCCCTGTGGCTTCCAGTCCTCCACCATGCCCCTGCATTGGGCACTGCAGGCAGCTGCCCAGGCCCAGCAACACTGAGACAGCCACACAGAGGCCCAGAAAGTCATCATGGGAGCCACACTGGCATCCTCATTAGTGTCATATGCTGCCTCCCAGGACTTCAGTTGGTTGCTGGTGGAGCCTGGGGACCTCGTGGCACTGTGGGGTGAGGCTGAGGTGCTGTTCACATGGGGTGGGTGCTCTTGCACACATGTTTGAGGGGCTTCCAGGCTGTATGTGGGAGCATGGTCATGACCAGTCATTGTGCCAATGTTGCATAACTTGAACCTTGAAGGCACAGTGGGTCACCGTGACTGACCACAACCGTCAGTCAAAGACTGTCTACAAGTCCATGCCCTTAAGCCCCTGGCTGTGCTTTGTACTGCAGCATGGGTGGCCTGCCTGAGCCTCTGCTATAGCCTGGCACCTGTGGTGACATGTCACTGGGGGAGGACCCCTCAGCCTGCCAGCAGCCAGTTCCACAGTGTGCCCTTCTCCCAGCATCATCCATCAACTCTGAGAGCCCAGGCCAGCACCTATGCCTCCAGGTCCACAGCCTCAGCCCCAGCTATGAGGCCAGGCAACCCATATCATTGCCAGCCACCAGTAGCACCAGCTCCTCCCTCAAGGGGGATCCTGCCTGGGGAGCCACACACTGTGCCCCTCTGACCCAGGACACCACCAGGAGCCACATGCTGTTGCCACGAGCCGGGACTAACTTCAGCCACTGGACATGCCAGCCCCACCCATGTTGTAAGCCCCCCACTGAGGGGAGGGCCCCCCACTGCCCCAGTACAGCCCCTGGGCCTGGCCCTACCCAGGGCCCCAGCCCCCGCCCCCCCCCCTTCCCACTTGGTCCAGCCATGCTCCCCTGGTCCCTAAGTTCCCCCTCACAGCATGCATGGAGGTGGGAGACAGTGCAAAACTTTATTGAGCAGCCTGTGCTCCTGCAGCTAGGTGAGCATGGCCCTCTTACATGCCAAGGTATGTGTTGAAGCTGGTGGCTATGTCTTCCTTAGCTATGGGGGCTGGGACATGTAGCGTAGCCACAGGTAGTCCTCCAGGTGGCAGCAGAGGTTGCAGAGCAGCATGGGATTGCCTGCTGCACTGTTGAAGCTCAGGATCCTATGCCAGGTATGCAGGTGTGCCTGGGACATAATGGCCATCAGCAGCAGCAGGGCATAGTGTTTCAGGCACCCCTTGGTCCACGCAAACAGCTCCATGTGCTGCCCCTGGGACACTCACAGCAGGGGCATGCTGGGGGTACAGATCCAATGCAGGGGTTTTGGCACCTGGGCACCTCCCTGGGGGGCCCCCTATGGGGAAGGTTGGAGTGCTGGCAGCTCCACATCCCAGTTGTCTGGGAGCCCCATGCCCCCCGAGCCCATGCATTGTGGGCTTGGCAGCATCAGCACAGGAGACAGGCTGGCCTGCAGAAGGAGCAGGCAGGGGATTGGGTCTGGAGCCACAGCAGCAGGTGCTTCCAGGAATCAAGCCTGTCTCTGCTTGGGAATGGGGTGAGGGAGGCAGGCTGCCTGTGGCCAGCACTCAGTGGCCCACTGGCCCCTGGGGAGTGAGTGGGGATGTGGGGCTTGGCTGGCAGCTGCCTGGGTCCGGGCCTGCCCGGCTGACTTACCATGGGCACCCATACATGCATAGCACCCAGTCTGAGGCCAGGCAGCATACTGCCCCATGGTACAGAGCATCCTATCTCAGAAGTGTTGCAAACTCTCACAAACAGCTTTTTTCTCATGACTCTGCAGGTCCTGCAGCAGCATGTGGGATAGAGGCTGCATTTGGCAGCCAGGATGGTAGCTCAGGGTCACCACCACCCTCAGCCAGGGCCTTGTGGATGTGCCAGCTCCAAAGAAGGAGGACCCAGGGGAGGATCCTCTTCCTGTATCAGAGGAGCTCTGGCAGATGCACAGGGCTAGTGATCAAAGGTTTCCTGGCAGGATGAATAGTGTGCAGAGGACCAGGCAGTGAGGTGACCCTGCAAGGAGGCATGGGACCAGGAGGACTGGGTATCCAGGGTATGGTTCCTGGCCCTGGAGGAGCAGCATGTGGAGGCCTGGAGTGACAGGCTGCACTTGTGGCCAGGGCAGTGGAGGTGATGGAGAAGAACCGCCTGGTGCTGGACAAAATCCTGGCCCTGGCCCTGGCTGTCACCTTCATATTGCCCGGTGCCCTGCTCCTGACTGCAGCCTCACCTGGCCCCTGGCAGCTACCTGCTACCCAGCAGCAGACCCCTCCATGGGCCTGGGCAGAAGTCCAGCACCACCTCCATTGGCAAGGAGACCCTTCCCTGGCCCCCAACCTGGGTCCCCCACCACCCAGCTCCCTGCCTGGGCCCAGCCCCCCTGCTTACCCCGACTCCATGTTGCTGCAGAGCAGGACCTGTCTGCAGTGGGGCCAGGACTGCTGACCCTGACCACTGGCTGCTGGAGTGGGAGATGGGCACACTGGAAGACAAATGCCCATCATTGCCCCTGGGTGAGCCCACCACCTGCTGGGCTCACCATGGTATGCACACCCATGGGGGATTGGCCAGAGGCTGGGATGCTGGGTGCCTGTCCCTAGTTTCCACCCTTAGGCTCCCCACCCCAGGAGGGCACTCACAAGCTACCACAACAATGAACATATTTCACACAGGAAATAGGGTGTTTTATTGGTGGTGGGTGGGGTGAGTGATGGAGGGGCTCTGCTGTTGGGGAGAGAAGGGAGTGAGGGTCTGTTGGGGGGGAAGGGGAGGTCTGTTTTGGGGGAAGAAATGGGGAGTGGGGGTCTGTTTGTGTAAGGGCAATAAAGTGTTTTTCAGAGAACTGTCTGCAGTGAGCATGGTGCTGGGGATGGGTGGTGGGGCAGGGGTGCAACCACCCAAAATGATTGAATTTATGATCTTGAGGGAAGGAAGGAGAGCAGCAGACTCTGGACTTAAACTCAGTCAGGGAACTGATGGGCAGTGTCCCCGGGGAAGCCATTCTGAGGGGGAGAGGAGTCCAGGAGAGCTAATTGTATTTTAAAGAAACCTTACTGATGGTGCAGGAACAAATGTTCCCAATGCTCAAGAAGACTATCAAGTAAAGGTGCACTGATAGAGACTTTTAGGGCCGATACTAATCACTGATTTTTAAGGAGCTGTATCAGCTGATACTTATCCAATTGCTGATATGCGGCTCAGCAGAGTGGAGAGCAGCCAGGTCTGGCTGGTAAATCTGTTGTGGTGGAAGGCATGGAGGGAGGGAAGGGGCATGTGTTGGGG
>NW_005842518.1:484620-485763 GCF_000455745.1 Alligator sinensis | reverse complement strand
CAAGATGGGGTGGGGCGGGGCATGGGATGGAGCTACGAGCAGCTCTTCTGGGGGATACAGGGTGGACGCAGCTTCTGCTGCTATGTGCACCCCAGGAGGGCATGGGTGGGGTGCCCCTGGATCTGTGTGAGGGGCCAGGGTGGGCTGCAGCTGCAGTGTGGGGACAGGGGTACGCTGAGCTATTCCCAGTGTGGGGGCTGAGCTACACTTGGGGTGGGCAGCAACAGTGCTGGGAGGGGGACAATGGTGGAGAGGCTGCAGCCTCCCCAAAATTCACCATAGCCCCCCAACCCTCCCTCCCAGCATCACCACCACCTGCCCTGAGTGCAGCCTGACTCAGTCCCCTCACCAGGAAGAGCCTGTTGCTGCCCCAGCCTCAGCCGGCAGCAGCAGCCCACCCTCTTCCTATGCACAGATCCAGGGGCATACCCCCCCATGCCCTCTGGGGTGCACACAGTAGTGGGAGCAGGCCCCTCCCCACATGCCCAAGCAAGCTGCTTGCATCTCTGTCCCATACCTTGCCCCGCCCCAGTTGGCCAGCCCCACTCCCACTGCCTCCCTCACTGCAGGGGCCTGCCACATGCCGCTTCCCTCCCTCCACTTCTTCCACCACAACAGGCTTACCAGCCAGACCCGGCTGCTCTCCACATTGCTGGGCTATGCTCTTGGCCACCTGCATGCTGTGCTACAGGTGATACTTCCCCTCTATCGGGCGCTGGTCAGACCGCAGTTGGAGTACTGCGTGCAGTTCTGGGCGCTGCACTTCAAGAGGGATGCGGATAACCTGGAGAGGGTCCAGAGAAGGGCCACTCGTATGGTTAAGGGCCTACAGACCAAGCCCTACGAGGAGAGACTGGAGAAACTGGATCTATTCAGCCTCTGCAAGAGAAGGTTGAGAGGCGATCTTGTGGCTGCCTATAAGTTCATCACAGGGGCACAGAAGGGAATTGGTGAGTATTTATTCACCAAGGCGCCCCTGGGGGTTACAAGAAATAATGGTCACAAGCTAGCAGAGAGCAGATTTAGACTGGACATTAGAAAGAACTTCTTCACAGTTAGAGTGGCCAGGGTCTGGAACGGACTCCCAAGGGAGGTGGTGCTCTCCCCTACCCTGGGGGT
Organism: Alligator sinensis; assembly: GCF_000455745.1. NCBI lineage: Eukaryota > Metazoa > Chordata > Crocodylia > Alligatoridae > Alligator > Alligator sinensis. The sequence continues at coordinate 484,644 of NW_005842518.1, read as the reverse complement.
CTTCAAGAGGAGGTTAGATGAGTA
>NW_005842518.1:460376-484575 GCF_000455745.1 Alligator sinensis | reverse complement strand
TCTTTCCTGCTTATGCAGGGGGTCGGACTCGATGATCTATTGAGGTCCCTTCCGACCCTAACATCTATGAATCTATTGGCCACATTATTGGCCACATCAGGCAAAAAAAACAAATTCCTGATGCTGTCAATTTTCCTTATATTGGTACCAATCTGATATGCAACTGATGTATCAGTGCACCTCTACTATCAAGTATGCCAGAAGACCAGCTTGTTTTAGCAGGGAACTCTTTAAGATAATTTAGGGAACTCTTCAATGAGATAAAACACAAAAAGGAAGCTTATATAAAGTGGAAACTTGGACAAATAACTAAGGAGGCATATACGAGTATTGCTCAGGCATGCAGGGATGAAATCAGGGAGGCCAAAGTGCAACTAGGGTTGTAGCTATCAAGGGACGTGAAGGGTGACAAGAATGGTTTCTACAAGTATGTCAGCAGCAAGTGGAGGATCAGGGAAAGTGTGGGTCCTTTACTAAATGGGGGAGGCAACCTAGCGACAGATGATGTGGAAAAAGCTGATGTAATCAATGCCTATATCATCTCAGCCTTCACAGGCAAGGCCAGCTCCAAAACTATGGTATCTGGCAGCAGTTTGGGGAGGAGGTGAGCAGCCAACAGCTATGTAAGAACAAATTAGGAACTATTTAGAAAAGCTGGACATATATAAGTCCATGGGGCCAGACGGGATGTACCTAAGGGTGCTGAGAGAATTGGCTGATGTGATTACAGACCTGCTGGCCATCATCTTTGAAAACTCATGGCGACTGGGAGAGGTTCCAGACGATTGGAAAAGGGTAAATATAGTGCCAATCTTTAAGAAAGGGAGGGACAAGAATCTGGGGAACTATAGACTGGTCAGCCTCACCTCAGTCACTGGAAAAAGCATGGAGCAGGTCCTCAAGGAATGCATTTCTAAGCACTTGGAAGAGAAGAAGATGATTAGAAACAGTCAAAATGGATTTACCAAGGGCAAGTCATGCCTGACCAACCTGATTGCCTTGTCTGATGAAATGACTAGCTCTGTGGATGTGGGAAGAGCAATGGAACAGTGGATGGAATATACCTACACTTTAGCAAGGCTTTTGATACTGCCTCCTACAACATTTTCTCAAGCAGGCTAAGGAAGCATGGGTTAGTTGAATGGACTGTAAGGTAGATAGAAAACAGGATGGATTGTTAGGCTTAGAGGGTAGTTGGCAGCTGGTATCAAGTAGAGTGCCCCAGGGGTCCTCAACAACCTGGAAGATGGGATGGAGTGCACTGTCAGCAAGTTTTCAGTTGATAGAAAGATGTGGGGGATAGTAGATACACTGGAGGGTAGGGCTAGGATTCAGAGAGACCTTGACAAAGAAATCTCATGAGATTCAATAAGGACAAGTGCTAAGTTCTGCACTTAGGATGGAGCAATCCCATACACCAGTACAGGCTAAGCAGCAACTGCACAGAAAAGGACCTGCGATTTATAACGAACAATAAGCTGAGTATGACCCAACAGTATGCCCCTGTGAAGAAGGCTAATGGCATACTAGGCTGTATTAGTTGGAGTATTGAGGTCACATCTGGAGTATTGGGTGCCTGTACATACCACAGGGTTTAATCCTCATTAAATTAAATAGGTTTATAAAATGTAAACATGTTTATTTTGGAGTGTCACATCAATGTTTGCATGCACTAGGTTTCCAAACAAATTAAGCTTTGGAGCATCGCATCAATGTTTGCACGTACTTAGTTTTTGAACAAATTAAGCTCAGCCCCTGGCTGGTGCTGCAGGAGAGTTGGACAGTCCAGTGCTGCCCCCCACCCCCTGGACCAGGGTCCCCCATCCCATGCCTTGCTACACAGCTGTGGGAGCATGGAGCCAGCAAATGGCACAAGAAAAAAAAAAGAAGCAATTCGAAGGTGGAAACAATTCAAAGGGTTGAACTACAAAAGAGCTGCAGCGCCATCTGGTGGACAAAGTGGCTTATTATATGTCTTTGAGTGCCTTTGTCTTTGCATGCAATGAATCCATGGACACAATGCTTTAATTTCTGGTGAGCCAAAGTAAACTACGTTCAAGGATTTTTACTTTAATGCACCAGAAAGACTTTTAAAGTGTCCAGAAAACCCACTCATGCAAACAGTCATACTGCTGCAGCGCAAGAAAGGGCAAAAAGCATGGCATGTACAAAGGCCCATTGTGTCCAGTTTTGGGCCCCTCACTACAGAAAGGATGGAGATAAATTGGAGAGAGTCCAGCAGAGGGTAATGAAAATGTTTAGGGGGCTGAGGCACATGACTTATGAGGAGAGGCTGAGGGAACTGGGCTTATTTAGGGTGGAGAAGAAAAGACTGATTGGGAATTTAATAGCAGCCTTCAAATACCTGAAGGGTGGTTCCAAAGAGGATGGAGCTGGACTGTTCTCAGTGATGGGAGATAATAGAACAAGGAATGGTGGTCTTAAGTTGCAGCAAGGGAAGTTTAGGTTAGATATCAGAAACAATGTTCTCACTAGGAAGATAATAAAGCACTGGAACAGGTAACCCAGAGCAGTTGTGGACTTTCCATCCTTGGAGTGTTTTAAGACTCAGCTAGTGATCTAGTTGGGGATGGTCCTGCTTTGAGCAGGGGGTTGGACTAGATGACCTCCTAGGGTCTCTTCCAACCCTAATTTTCTATGATTCTATATACAATTTTGCAGACATTTTTTAGAAAACAAAATACTTTGAAGTTGTATTAATTACTACTAACACATAAAGTTTGTTGGCTATGACCAAGTTGTGCATTATTCAACTCAAGTGTGAAAAGAAACTCTTCTGAGTCTAGGCCAGATATGCTTGGGTCACAGTAAGACATAACTTTGAGCCATGTGAAAACTGTTTTTATTTCTACAGGCAAAATGCCAATATGCCATCTAGGAATCTCAGGAGAGATCTGTGGGCATATCTCCTTTTTCATGTCACATCTTGCATTCTGACTAAATTGGAGATAAGTTGTGAAAGTCTCTACACGGGTTCTTCTCTTGCGGAGGAACTCCCAGGTTTAGCACAAAGCAGACACAGCAAACAACTGGATTGGGATTTGGGCAAAATAATATTTTCTTCTCCATGTTCTATTGTATACTGTGTGTGTAGGTCAGGGTTAGGGATAGAGCTAGAGGATGAGGGGATGGAATGTCCTTGGGGTGAGCCTAGCTTATTATGGATGCCTGTATTTTTTATGATGAAACTCTTTTCCTTGAAAGCACTTGCCTGTGATCATTTTGTTTTACTTCTTATACCAACCTGCAAAATCTTAAACTACCCTAAAGAAAATACATGTTGAAAGCTGATAGAACATAATAGCATTTAGAAGAGATTGAGACCATTGGAATAATTTTTTTGCCATGAAAGGCAGCACTTTCTCAGTCTGCTCCACATAGTGTTTAAGACTGGTATATATTTTTTTCTAAATTAATATTTATGAACCTTTGGCACTGGAGGATCCACTGTGGCCCGTTGCCTGAAATGTGATGCTTGTGAGAGAATTGTAGTTTCCAGTACTGAATGAGTTATGTCAGGGAAGAACTCTAGATACTTTACTATATTTCCAAGGAGACTTTGACAGGAAAAAGCAGCATTAACACACACGTTTAGAATCAATTACATAGATTTGCAGATGAGAACCAAAGAAACAGAGATTCCTTTGGGGACTTGTTACAAAGGTGCGCTATGAAATTATTCTTCAGCCTTGATTTTTTTCAAGTGTATGCATGTACATATAGTATAAATCATGTTTTTGTACATGTATATCTTTAGAGAGATACTATACAGTTATAGAATTTATGTGCTTTTTCAGTTCTGCAAAAGATGTTGGTGACACTTCATGCAGTATCATGTCAGTTGTGAATGGTAAAACATAATTATAAACCAAGCTAATAACATGCTAGGTGAAAAACTTGATTTTCAAATCCTTCCTCTGTAGTTTTGATACACAGAATCTGTAAATTAGGACTTGACAGCCCAGTCACTTTGGTCAAGGAAAAATATAACTCATGTTTAAACACAGTTTCACTTTTCCATATAAATTATAGATCAGGCCCCCTCCAGACAGCATATTTGTAACTTGCTTAATGTGTCAATTGTGTAATAAATTGTAACATGTCACACAGTCAAGCAATTTATCATGCAATAAAAATGATGAATCAGCTTCAAAGATGTTTCTTGTGAAGTGTTGAACATCTTTGTGGTTGGCTTATTGCACTTTAATTTGAACATGTGATGTGTCAGCTTAAAGGGTGGGGGTAAGGTGGTGTGGGTGCTAAAACACGTAGTTGACAGCTCAGAGGTTGCAAGGTTGAGGCCATAGGAAAAATGCTCACAGCACAGCCTGTCAGATTCCAAATGAAATCTGTGAATTCTGCTAAATACCTTGTCACAAGGACACAGGAAAAGAAAGCTTAAAGGGGCACAGGGAACCTGGACTCTGGAGTTGGTGCTGGGTTGCCCCTGTGCATTTAAACTTGCTAGCAATGTCAGAAGCCCTGCATCATAGACCAGTTTCCTGCTGCTGGGCTGTGTGCAAGCCTATTTAAATTTCCTAGTATAGGGAGTCCAGCACTGAGGACTCAGTCCCAGTTCAGGGCTCCCTGGACTCCAGCAAGTTTAAATGCTGCATTGGCAGCCTGACACTGGGTACTGGCTCCCTGCTGCTGGGCTGAAGGTGAGTCCTTTAAAGGTCTGGGTACATGGTGATCCCAGGACCAGGAGTGGCTTCCTGGTTCTGGGCTGCATATGTGCCCTTTACATGTCTGGATAGGAGAGGACCCCAGAATTCGGGTGTAGTGCCCTGATCCAGGACCCACATGCACTAACATGCATGGGATGGGATTTGAGAAATTTTATTCCAGATCCCCAAAATTTTGCATCCTGTCATGCCAGACCTTGAACATTTGGCACAGCAGGAATTGTGATTTTGAGGATTAAGGATAAAGTTCCTCAGTACCCATCCTACAGTTAAATTAATGTCTGGAGAGGGCTCAGTTTAGCTAAACTACAGATTCTGCAAAGTTTAGGTTAAAATGACCTTTGCAAAACATTTTATAATTGGATTTTTTCATTCTCCACAAAGTAGAAAGATTGGATAGTACTTTTAAAGTGGCACTGGCAATGGTGTTTTATTTTAAAGCTGTTCTCAGGCTGTAGCATGTCAGTTTTCAAGCTGTCTGACTAGACTGATACCTTTTAAATTATTTTTTTCTCTGTAATAACCATAGATTTTTCTCTGTTTAACATTAGGTTTCATGTTTTTGAGGTAATGGTTAATTATGCCATCCTTGGTATCTTTAGTGATTGCTCTCTGTTTTTTCCCCTGTTTATATTAACCAAGGAAACTCATAATTGTCTCTAGTGGGTTATGGAATAGAGAAGATCCCACACAACTTACTGATTCGTTTGATGCACTGGCTGGGGAAATTTTCAGCTAGTTGCATGATTTCACAAGGATTTCACACTTAATTTATACAACACAATTTTATTTTAAGAAATACCATAAACATCAAAACATAATAACTATATATATATATGGAACAATACTCTAAATGCACTTCTTTAAAACAATTACAATTACAACTAACTATATAATTTGAACCAGAAAAGTTATTACTATATTATACTTACAATCCTAGAATTCCGAGAAGCCAAACACCTAGATATGGTTTCATTCCTCAGTAGTACAATTTAATGGGCTGGCCTCAGTAGTACGGTTCAATGGGTTGGCCTCAGCAGTGATAGGAACAAGTCCCCTTCCTTCAGTCCCACTCGGGCACTCCGCACCTTAAGCGTGAACTAAGAGAAACAAGTTCATGGAGAGGGTGGTTCAGGTGATCAGTCTGATCAGTCTGATCTGGCCTATACTTGCGATTCTTCCTTCGTTGTTCTGCAAGTGAGGTTACCTCCAAATTGGGACTGTAGGTTACAGTTTTTATTGGGTGAGTTGCTGTCTTGGGCCCCTCCTACCCAAACCTGTTACTACTCCCAAATTTGGGCTCGGATCTTACTCAACAGATGTTTTGCTAGATGGTCAGTTTGTCTTCTACAACAGAATTTGTCCGCTGACTATTTAGTTTATCTGAAATTTTGCTTTGGAAGATTTTCCATACCACTGCGGTGACCTTTCTTTTACAACCCCCTTTCAAAAGGCTTCTAAGGTTTTGATCTCTTGGAATATTTGCTTAAGGGTCATTTTTCTCTGGTCCTTAGGATAACTTGTTAAAAGCCTCTAGAGATAAGATCGAGGAGCCAAGACTTTAAGCACGTTCGTTGTAAGGCCAGGTAAAACAATGAACCTAGATATGAAGATGAACCTTGCCTTTTTCTAAACTGGCTAATGGTTAACTATTACAAGCATTCAAACTATTACATTCAATATGACATTAATATCAGCTTCACATGGCTTGGTGTGTCAGAAATGCTTCTTTCGGGTAAAAGGTCATCTTCAGGAACTGCTCCATCTTCTCTCTCTTCAGGAGTCAAAATTCCATTTCCATTCACTTCTTTTGCAGTCTGTAAACCTAGCATCATCTTTGACTTTGTTTTCAACTCCTCCTTCTTATGCATCTCATGTCTCCAAATGAGATGCTTCCACAATGTTGCTTTCACTTCATTTATATTGATATTTATTTCTAACACATGTCTTTGTCTCTCCTGACCTGTCCTCTGACGCTCTGCGGCTCAGTTTTGCAGAGTCCATCATATGCATAACATTGCTCTCTGCTGCTTCATATATTTTAATAACACTATTGCTGTTACCTGAGAGCTGTTGCTAACTGGCCAGATTTTAGCAGTGGGTGGAGGAAGAGGGCAAACATAGAAGCTGCAATGCCTGCCTCAGTTTTGAAAGAATCTATTTAGCTTGAGAGTTTAGCATTCTTAGAGGGCTGCTATAGATTTTTGAAGACTTAGCATGGGATTCATAGATTCATAGAGTCAGAAGGGACCTCAGTGGGCCATCTAGTCCGACCCCCTGCCCCTGGCAGGGAAGAAAAGAGTTACCAACCCTGGGGTCACGTGATCCCAGATAGGTGCCTGTCCAGTCTCTTCTTGAAGACCTCCAAGGATGGGGTGAGCACCACCTCCCTTGGGAGCCCATTCCAGATTCTGGCAACCCTGACCATAAAGAACTTTCTCCTAATGTCCAGCCTAAACCTTCTCTCTAGTAGCTTATGGCCATTGTTCCTTGTCATTCCAGAAACAATGCGGACAACCTAGAGAGGGTCCAAAGAAGGGCCACTTGCCTGATTAGAGGCTTGCAGGGAAGGCCCTACGAGGAAATGATTAGAATTGACCTAAAAGTCTGTCTTAACAACTAATGACAAAGCCTATTCTAGCCTTGAAATACTGATTTTAGCCTTAAGCTTAGTTGAAGTCTATACTAACTTAAAGAGGCTTTGTTTAACCTTCTTAGAGTCTTGTTCCTACTCTTCCAGCTTTTACATTAGCTGAGAACTATTTTGCTATGAAGTTGATCAAGAATTTTTGGTAATTTCAATTAACAGTAGTGTATTTTTCCTATGTTTTTGATGATTGTAAATCCTTTTCTGCCTCTTTTTTCCTTTATCATATCTGAGTCTACAACTCAGATGCATCTCAGACAACTGAGTGATATTGTGTTACTCTGCTACCTCCTCATTCATCTGAATGTCCAATTCAAAGCTTCCCTTCCTAAAATCATAGAATAGTAGACTGGAAGTGACCTATAAGATTATTAAGTCCTGTCCCCCGCCATGAGCAGGAGGCAGTTGGACTCAAATGAGTTCAATGAGGTGCTTGTTCAGTCTCCTCTTGAACACCTCCAGGGATTGTGACTGCACCACCTCTGCTGGGAGTGTGTTCCAGATTCTAGATACCCTTATGGAAAAGAAGATTTTTTTCTTATGTCCAGCCTAACTTTTTCCTCAAGTAGCTTGTGCCCATTGGACCTTGTCCTTCCAAGGGGTGCCTTCCTGAAGAGTTGTTCCTCTAGATCTTGGTGTTTACCCCTGACATACTTGTAGGTGGCTATCAAATCACCTCTCAGTCTTCTCTTATGCAGACTGAACAAGCCCAGTTCCTGTAGTCTCTCCTCATAGGGCCTATCCTTAGGGTGGCCACAATAGAAGACATTCCGGTTCTCTACTACATGGTCCTCTGTCCTCTATTGATACAAAACTGGATGCCTTTATGTCCTCTATTCTTCTCTTCAAGAGAAAAATAGAGGACATAAAGGTGTCTGGTTTCGTATCAATAGAGAACAGAGGACAACCAGACTCCTCTATGATGGCCACCCTACTTATCCTCCAGGCCCCTAATTATATGGGTGGCCCTTCTATGTACCCTTCTGAGCCTATCCACATCCTTCTTGAAGAGCTGGACATAGTACTCCAGCTGTGGTCTCACCAATGCCAAACAGAGGGGAGGAGCACCTCTCTGGATCTATTGGCAATGAATTGGCTGATGCACACCAGAATTCTATTTGCCCTGCTGGCAACATCATTGCACTGTTGGCTCATATGCATCCTCTGGTCAATTGTCACCCCCAGGTCCCTTTCAGATGCAGCATCAGCTAGGGGACCGCCACTCATCTAATAGTTATGATGAGGGTTCTTCCCACCCAGATGAAGGACCTGGCACTTGTCCTTATTGAACCTCATCTAGTTGTGTTGAGCCCATAGGACCAGCCTGTCAAGCATGGGTGGCTGGTGACACCTTAGTCAGGGGGGGCACGTGCCCCCCCTGTGACCAGTCCCGCTGACGGGGGGGGTATCCCCACGGCCAATCTCAGTGCTCAGGGTGGGGGGAGGGGAAATGGCTTCTGGAAGTGGCAATTGGTGCTCCCACCTGCGCCCCCGCCTATTGCCTAAGCGGGGAGCGCGGCCAGTCAGGGGGTGCACCAACACTCTCAGGGGGTTTATGTACACACCTGTGCACCCCCTATGTGTCGCCACTGCTGTCAAGGTCATTCTGGATCCTTACCCTGTCCTCAGATGTACTTGGAGTTGTCCACAAACTTAATCATTGTGTTTCCCACTCCATCATCCAAGCCATTGATAAAGATTTTAAAGAGCATGGGCCCAAGCACAGATTCCTGGGGTAAACCACTTGAGATGGCCCTCCAGGATAAGGGCAGGGTCATCCCTCTTCCCTTTCTTAAAGAAGAGTACCACATTAGCCCTATTCCAGCCATTCAGGACCATTCCTGAGTTCCATGACTCTTCGAACAGCCTTGCCAGTGGCAACGCTATGAGGTCAGCCAGTTCTTTCAGGACTCTTGGGTACAGGTCACCTGGCCCAGCAGACTTGAAAACAACCAAATGTTCTAAGACTACTTTCACCTGTTCAGGACTGATTGTATGTGGACTGCTATCTCCCCCATATTCCGTGGGCCTCTGGACAGGTGACAAGTTCCCATCTAATTTCAATACTGATGCAAAGTAAGCATTTAAGAGTTCTGCCTTTTCACAGGGATCAACTGTGCGCTGCCTCTCTATATTCAGTAGGGGTCCGACAGTGAAGCTTGGTTTTTTCCTTGCTCCCTATGTACCTATAGAAGGACTTTTTGTTGTCTTTTAATTTGGTTGCCTGCTTGATCTCTATGCATGCCTTGGCTTACCTTGCCTCATACCTGCAGACCCTGGCTGTATGAGTGTACTCCTCTCTGGATGCCGCACCGTTTTTCCATTGCATGTACACTTCTTTTTTCTTTTTGAGAAATTCTCCAGTGTCCCTGTTGAGCCAAGTGGGTCTCTTGGCCCCTTTCACTCTTTTTGACCGCATGGGGATGGTTTCTTTTTGAGCAGTGAGAATTGCCTCCTTAAGCAAGTACCACCATTCGTGAACTCCCACATCATCCAGTCGCTGGTTGCGAAGGGCCTTTCTAACTAGACTCCTGACTTTACCAAAGTTAGCCCTTTTGAAGTATAGGATTTCTGTTCTGCTGGCAGAATTCCTAGCTTTTGGTGGATGGTGAATGTGATCAGATCGTGATAACTGTTACCCAGAGTACCTCCAATCTTCAGGTCACCTACCATGTCTTCCCCTTTGGTCAGCAAGTGGCTTTACCCCTAGTCAGTTCCTCCACAGGCTGTGTCAAGAAAAGGTTGTCTATAGCTGCCAAGAAGTTGGTTGACCTGCTGGAGCTGGTGGAATGGGCTTCCCAACAGATGTTAGGGTAATTGAAGTCATCCATGACTATCAAGTCTTTAAAGCTGGCTGCCTCAGTCAGTTCCCTAGAGAATGCCTGTCCACTCTCCTCTTCTATACTTGTGTTTATAAAACAGCTATGGGCACGTTCTACTCTATCTCAGTAACCTTCCTTTTCAGTTAATATTGTGATGTGAATGTAATGTACAGGAAGGACTAGGGAGCAGTCTGCAGAACTGTGCTGTTAATTTGGACTACAACTCCCAGAAACCTCTAAGGGTTAGGGAGCAAGGGAAAAAGGAAGAGGAAGTTTGAAGTTGGAGTAAGAGGAGGAGGGAGAGAGTGTGCATGTGGAACCTGGTCAGCCTTACACAGAGGAGTGCACAATGAAGCTGAAGATCTCACTGGCTCAGTTACCCAGCACTGTGGACTGAAACAGTTGGACTTAGACTTGGGGGAAGCTACTGGCTGCTATTTGAACACTCTAGGGATTAAAGGCTTATTTGGGGACACCTCCTATGGGGGGCGGGGGGGGGTTAAGGTGTTGAGTGTCTGTTACCACACTGTTGATGTTTTTTTAGCTTTTACCTGTTCCCTCCCGTTGGCCCATTGACTCGTGACCCTAATATGATGATTTTCTATATAAAAGTGGGAAGTCCCCCTTGTTTTTTGTGCCAATTTCTGAGGCTGCAGGGTTGGCACAATATTGAAGGCGGCTTCATCACATGACATTGATAGTGGAAGAATCTTTTCTATTTTGTCTCCCCCTGTCTGGAAAATTTTGGGATACACATGCTTTTGGACATTATAACATATACCCATCAGTAGACCTGACATAATGTTCTGTTGTTGACTAGGGGCACATCTACATAAGACATTTACTGTGGAGCTGTCTAATTAGCTCCACAGTAAAAGTTTTCACGTCTACACATGCACCCCTATTAGAGCGCACAAAACAAATAAACTCTGGAACAAATAAACAAAGACAAGTACTAGCATACCAGAGTTTTTTCATAACAGCAATGCACCTGTAGATGCTGACTGGCTGGCTGCAGCATGAGGGTGCTTCAGTGTGGCGGCTGTTTGTCAGGTAACTCTGCACTGCTGCACCCTTGTACTCCAGTCAGCCTGTCCGCAGCACATTTGAACTGTGCATTTGAGCTGCTGCCAGCCAGGGCTGCTCCAATCAGGCTCAGTGTTCTGCACATGAATAAACTCTGGATCACTTTACTCCATAGTTATTTGCTTCTGGGCACACGCTCAAATGGCATACCTGGCAGCAAAAAGCTACCGAGCAATCAGCTGCGGAGTTTATTTGTGTATATTAATTGCACGTGTAGACACACCTTCTGAGTGTCTATGGACATAGAACATCACTGCATTTGTAGGCAACCAGACCACATGTTTCCATTCTAATGTGAGAGAATTACAGTGAGGTAAACTTAATACAGATAGGCAGAACAGAAGAGAATATTTGTGTCATGAATGTTATATATTTGAATGTTAAGAGCGGTCTGGTGTCCAAGCTCTGAACTTGAACTAATCTATAAGAAAACAACTTACAACTTTGTGCACTTTGGTATGAAATTTTGAACATGATTCTGCTATTCTGGCTTGACACAGAGCAAACAGACAACATCTGTTGACACAGAGTGGGCAGTCATATGCGGACTGGCAAAAATCTCTGGAGATCTTCAACTTTTCTTGTGCCTGCTTTTATTCAGCTGTAAACCCATCCTTGCTTAATACCCATGTCCTATGTCTGATCAATTTGTAAGTGGGCATAATGCCATGCTGACAGATTGCCATGAGTGTAAACTGCCAAAAGATCATACATGCACATCAAGTGTGTGGCACTGGAGGGCAGCAATCCCAGATGGAAATATTCAAGCAACTCATCTTAATTATCCCTAATTAAAGGGCTGCACCACTAATCTACTGATACATTTATAGATTAAATAACTCTCACCAAAAAGGCAGAATGAAAAAGAAAAAGGTACAAAACAGACATCTGAAGTGGAGTGGGAATTGCACAAAGTGAGAAGAATGTAAATTGTGGCAAGAGAAATTGGAAAGGTAGCACAATAACATCCAATGATGTCAATGTTAGGGCCTTGTTACATGGTAATTTTGGGTAGCTCCTGGAGCTTTTCACCCCTGGATTGTCCTCACATTAACACTTAAAACTAGTTTTAAGCGCTTGCCAAGCAGCTCAAAGTTACACCACTCCAGGGCTAGACTGTCTCTGATCCGCGTTATCCAGCTCATGTTATGCTAATGTGTAGCCATTCTAAGCTACACTCTAGTGTAAACACTCTACCCATCCATCCTCCTCCGCTAGCCTGGATTGGGCCCACTGCCCCTGCTCTTCCCAGCACCTCAGATCTCCATTCACTGTCACCTCCCCCCACTTTCCTTATGTGGGGGAGCAGGCAGGGAAGTGTTAACCTGCCTGCACAGCCACCACCACTGCGGCTGCTGCTGCAGTCTGGCAGCAGTGGCAGTGGGGGGTACTTGGAATGCTGACGGATGTTTATTTAAAGGCTTAATGAGTTCTGGTCCCCAATCCCAACCTCCTCCCATGCCACACATGCATGGCAGGGACACATGATTTCAGGATTGGGGATCAGATCCCAATTGTTCGCTACTTGCCAGTGCCAATGTTGGCTGGTTCCAGAATTTAAACCGGCCCTGGGGCAGTGCTTGCCAGGCAATGATCAGCTGAATGTTGGCTGTCTCTAGTGACCTCTCCAGGGCCTGCTGAAATCCCAGAGCCAGCTGATAATCAAATGGCTGCCTTCCAGCAGGGACTGCACTAGGGCCAGTTTGAGCCTCAGTGCAGTCCTGGAGCCAGCCAATGATCAGTTGATTTCAGCTTGTGGGTTCTGCACCACAGCCAGCTGGAGACTCTGGTACAATCCATCCTACCACACCTTCAATGTACGGTGGGGAGGAAACCAGCCACAAAATTATTATACTTATTTTGTGGAATAATTTTATGGTGTATTTCCTGTTTTATTGTACCATTAATTGCCTGAATGTGTGGCTGGGTTACTATTTAAGACACAATTAATAATATAACTCTGTGGTTGCTCCAGAGCTCTGAAAAATGGAAGCCATCTAGTCATCAGCTCTGCAGTAGTCCATCTGGATTGCTGCTGCAGGACTAAGGGGCCCTGGATGCCTGCTCAGTTCTGTTGGAACTCTGCCTGGTTTCTAGAGGATCTTTGCTGAAATTGAACCATCTGCATGGAACATTTAGATTTTGGTGAATCAGCAAATTGTGGAAAAAAGTGCTGTTGTATAATCAAAGATTTTTTGATCTAGCTCTATTAAGTATCTTAAAGATTGGGAAGCGCGCGGATACCATGGTAAGTGAGGTCAAATAAAAAACAATGCTAGATAGATTTCCACCAACTTTTTCTTTGCTCGGAGCATAACATAGGATTACATTTCAGTGTTTTTTTAGCTGTAAAGTTAAGGTAATAGCCAAGATAATTGGCATCTTTCGGTGGAGCTGTGTACTAGGTACAAACCAAATCCTAACCCCACATGTGCAAAGTGTGCCTTGCAGGTATATCCAGTGAGCTAGTGCAGAGCTCAGACCTACAAGGCCTTCTCATGTTGTTCCACAGTCACTTGAGTCAAGAAGTCTGGCAGAAGTCTGCTTCATTGAATCTTTGAGATGTAACTGATACCCTCTACATAGCATAGCAATCAGTTCAGAATTTATCATGCCAAGCTTATTAAATCTTACAGTTCTTCACAGCACCTACTTCCCAGTACATCAAGAGTTTTTGTGAGTTAGGCAGAATGAGAACTGAGAAAAGAGGGGAGATGGGATGTGAGGATCTGCTACTTCATGGATTCTCCAGCCCTTTCCTTTATGCCTCATGGGCTCAAGTATCTTGTGTGGAAATGCAACACTGATGTTTTATGTTGGAAGCAAAATTCCTCCTCTCCTCCGGAACACATCTCCAGACTCAGCCAAGGGGGACTTGACCTTGTTTTGAAAATAAAATCCTATATTTTTTAAATAATATTTTTGAAAATCATCTATACATCCACCAGTTACTTTCTGAATCAGAGAAACTGGAATAAAATTGTATAAATAATTAACATTGCTTTCTTGTAAGTGAGTGGATGTGGTTCCTAATGTATAATGTGAAATAAACTGATTAAATTATTAGCATATTAATGTTCCTGTATTAACATTGTAGAGTTTTTCCTTGCAAACTCAAAGCTGTTTTAAAAAGTCACTGAAGTAGAAAGCAGTTATTAGTTTTACATCCTGTGAAAATTTAAGATGTGGAATGGCTGTCTTAATTATTTCTATTGTTAAAGAAATATTGGAAAAATATGAAACTCCATGCAGTTCTAGATACGACTGATGACAGTTTTGTATTTAAAAACTATTGTGTAATTTTGAATTATATAAAATGTTATTTAGTCTCCCAATCATTAGGGAGGTGGTTTATGTAACTACCCTGAATAGAAAATTCATAAGGTGCCCTGAAAATTCTTTAAGGGGTCCAACTCTTGCAAAATGTGAAGTACCCCATGAGAACTCTATTCTATGGTATTAATGATTTGCAGCTAAGGATGCAATTTTCTTTAATGAAAATTGGTATAAATATGAAAGAGGGGCATACATATTTTATTCCAAATTACAGAGGTGGGATGAAGTAAGTGTTATGAATGTTAAACAACATTTTATTCATTAGTGCTTCAGTTTAATAAGCAGACAAGGTTCTTTAAGGTTCTTTGGGTCAATTCATCAGTTTAATAAAGCATTCATAATGCTGCTGCTGAAATTAGGGCCTAATCTGTTTGTCTTCAGAGGGTATGTCTACACAAGCATTTGATCCAGAACTAGTTTACTTGTGAGTAAATGTTTCCAAGCAGGCATCTACACATGCAGAGACGCAGGAGCAGATTTGGTGCTCCTAGCAGAAAACTGCTCTCACTTCCTGTGGCCCTGCAATTGGCCCCTGTTGCCACCAGGTGGGGCTTGAGGCAGCCAGCAGCCAACAGCCATCTTTAAAAGGTAGGCTTCCTCCCTGCTCCCTGGCCAGCTGCTTATCTGTCCAGAAGCAGTGTGCAGAGGCCAGGGGCAACACATGGAGGTTCTCTCACTACAGTCTTTGCCTCCCTGCACCATAGCTGCTCCAGCCCCTGCCCCTGGCAATGACACCCAGCACACTGGGCTCATGCTGGCCCCAGCAGGCCCCCTCCTGCCAAGGCCTGGGTGAGCTGCATACCTGCCAGTGGGGCCAGGGCACCAGGTGTGAGAGATGCTGGCTGACTACCTCCTCCCACACTTCCTGCCATGAACACCTCATGCTTCCTGAGGCTGCAGAGCATGGCAACTGCCTGCAGGCAGCAGTGGCAGTGGGGGCATGGTGGCAGCAAGCGGGGACTGCCCACAAGCTGCTGCACTGATGTCGGCAGCAAGGGCGGGCTGAGAGGTGACTGCCCACAGGCAGATGCAGTGGTGTTGGTGGTGGGGGAGGGAAGGTGGCGAGGGTCGACCAGCAGTTGGTGATCACCCGCAGACACCACTAGTGGTGTCAGCGGTGAGGGGAGGGGCTGGCAAGTGGCAACTGCCGGCAGGTGCTGACAACACCATCGGCAGTGGCCAGTCTCAGGGGATGCACTGCCAATCTCAGGGGGTGCATGTGCACCTATGTGCATCCCCTATGCATTACCAGTGCTTCCCACTATAGCCCACCTGGACAGCCTCCCATGGGCCACCCACCCCCGGCACCATGCTCACTGTAGACAGTTCTGAGAAAAATACTTATTTGCCCTCACAACAAACAGACCTCCCCCGCCTCTGTCCCTTTTCAACCCCAGAGCCCCACACCAGCCACCAACAATAAAACACTCTCTTTCCTGTACAAAGTATATGCAAAGTATCTGTATCTGTGGCCTCCAAGGGCAAATAGCCATGGTATGGGGCATCTGGGGGTGGATCCTGGGGACAGATGGCCTTCCCCTTAGCCTCTGGCTGTTCCTCTGTGAGTACACATGCCACAGCAAGCTTGGAAGGTGTAGGGCTCACCCAGTGACAATGGCGGCCATTGGTCCTCTGGTGCATGAAGCTCCCCCTTCAGCAGCCAGTGGCCAGGGACTACAGGACTGGCATGCAGTCCTGGATCTGCTGCAGGCAGCTCTAGCTCAATGCCTACATGGAGCTGGTGAGCAGTGGGCCTGGTCCCAAGCAGGGGGGCTGGGTTATGGGGAATCTGGGGTGGGGGCCAGGGTAGGAACTCTTGGCCGGTGAAGGCAGTGCTGGACCTCTGCCCAGGCCCAGTGGGGGGCTTGCTGCCAGGCAGAATCCAGCTGCCAGGGGGCAGGTGGGGCTATGGTCAAGGACAGGGCATCAGGCAGCACAAAGGCAACCGCCAGGGCCAGGATGGTGTCCAGCACCTAGCAGTCCTCCTCTGTGGCCTCCACTGCCCTGGCCATGATTGTGCCATGCTCCTGCAGGGCATCCATGAAGTCCTGCTTCAGGGCCAGGAGCTGCACCCTGAATTCCCAGTCCGCCCATTCCTGTGCATGCTTGTGGGTGATGTCCTTCAACAGCTGCACGTCCTCCTGGGTAATGTCCTCTTCCCACCACCTGTCCTAGCAGGCAATGTTCTCCTCCCACCATGTCCGCACATCCCCAAGCCAGTCCTCTGTGGCCATCACCAGCCACTCTAAGAGGAAGATCCAGTCCTGGGTCCTCCTTTTGTAGAGCTGGCGCATCCATAGGGCTCTGGCCTTGGGCAGTGGTAACCCTGAGGCTGTATCATGGCTTCCAACTGCAGCCTTTCCCCCACATGCAGCTGCAGGCCCTGCAGAGCCATGAGGAAGAAGCCATCTGTGAGAGTTTGCAACATTTCTGAGATAAGATGCTCTGTACCAGGAGCCCATGTGCTTCCCAGCCTCGGATTAGTGGTCGTGCATGCACAGGTGCTCACAGACCATGGTAAGTTAGCCGGGCAGGCTTGGGCCCAGGCAGCTGCCAGACACATCACTGTGTGTACCAGGCTGGAGTGGGGGCTTGGAACCAGCGTGGCTGTGGCCTGAGTCCCAGGATGCGAGGATATCATTCAGATGCTGCATAAAGGACATGGATATGTGGCCAATTCCTGACTGATGGTTCTGGTTGGTGATGTAACCCATTGTGTCCACAAGGCTTTGACCTTTATGTGGCACCGCCTGTGCTCCCGCATCCAGCCTGACAGCCCCACATAGAAATGCACATTGGAGCACCAGCCCCACAGTGCCAAGAGGTTGCTAGTTTCCTCCAGTGACCATCTGGGGCCTTGGGTGGTGGAGTGTGGTGTCAGTGATGACTTTCAGGAAGTCCTTCTGAACTGCAGAGACAAGACAGGTTTTGTCACTTTCAGAGTAAGAAAATGACAAGAATGCATATATGGCAACAGAAACAAGAACCAAATGCACCAGTTCATGCTATTGAATTAATCCTAGATAAAACAAAGACCAGGCCAAGTAACAGACAAGAAAAACCTTCCTGTAACCACTATCCAATATTTTTGATAGAAGCACAGTTAGTATTTCTCTGCTACCCTTTTTGGGGAGTGTCAGCGTGCCCGTCCTGGGTATCTGCTTCTCTTGTAGCTCCCACAATTCCCGCCTGCCACGACTTGATCTAAGTGCAAATTCTGGGGGAGGAAGAGTTGTTACACGCCGGTACTGCGGTAAGGAACACGCTGGCCAGATCTTAGTCCAGAATGCTTTATTATTAGTAGACTGTTATGCTCTCTAGGAACGTCAGGCAAAAAAAAAGGGAGTTAGCCATGTGGGTCCTTGCTGTCTGTCTTCCACGGTAAGGACTATTTGTTATCTGGACGATCAGTCGCTAATTGCTTCATTAGCGGGGATTCCCCGGCTGCGGCTTGTGCCGGCATGCGACGCGTGGCTCAGTCACGTTTCTCTTTTTACTTTCGTTTTCTGTCCCCATGCCTCCCTTCACTCTCTGGTGAGGGATTGGGGTCCCGTGCCTTCAGGACAGGATCGGGTGTTCCCCCGCCCTCTCTCTCTCTTTCTTCCTCACGCTCGGGGAATCCCACCACACTGTGCCCCGGAGCTGCGGGTTTTTCCTGTGCTGCTGCTCTGTTTCTATGACTCACCGCAGTGGCTGTCTTTCCAGGTAGGAAGCGATCCGTGTGCGTATCGATCCCTCAATATCCCGTCGTCATCTGAGATTGAATCCCTGTCTCCTGGACTCTCTCGGTATTCCTGGTCGCAGGGCTCCTCGCCCACCTCTCTCAACCTGTACGTGCCCGGAGGCACCTTGGGAAATTTCCTCCCTCTCTTTATTTCTCTTTTCTGGGTCCTCATTGGCTGCCTGGGGTATTACATTTCCCATTTCCCGGATGTTCTAATCTCCGGCAGCTGCTACCCCATCTTAGTAACGGAGTTGCGGCTTCGACGCTGTTACAGGGAGCTCTAAACCCCAGAATCTACACTTTTGGCTCTAACCAAGGGTAAGTCTATACTGACATTTAGAATCAATTTTGAGGTTTTCTTCAACCAGCCCGATACATGTAAGGTAACCTTCTTTTCTTTATATTATCCTTGTTACTCATGCCAGAGCTGTCCACATTATGCTATTTATTATTTGAACAAGGTATTGAGATATATACCAGATTCTCTTGTGGAGCCCTGGCAGCAATCTCTCTCTGGATTACTTATCTCGCTTCCAGACTTGTTTTTCACTTTAGGCATAGTGAAAGAAAGTGGGATGCAGAAGGCCTGGATGGCAGGAACAGGAAATGGAACTGTGGCTGCTGGTGGACTTGTTGTGCTTTGACGTCTGCAGGGATGGGTAAGGTCCAAGCACACTTCAGAAAAGGGAGGGTTAAGAAGGGAGTGAAGATTGGGTGCAGTCTTATAAATCCAGAAGATTTTCCAGAGTTAGGGTGGACTGCAGCACAGAGTCAAATATAGGTTTTTACAATTTATGTATCTGGTTTGAGAAACAACCTTAAGATTGACCCAGGCTGTCAGTGTCTACATAGGCCAAATGTCTAAAAAGAACCAGGAAACTGATTAAAACTATCAGAAGGATTTTATTTTATTCTTTTTTTAGTTCTTCTTTCTTCATAGCTTTTGAGTACAATTTTCATTATTTCAGAAATTGTGGAAATTTCATAAAATGCTTTCTTTCCTCTTAAGAACTGAACTTAAAATGGAGACACTATTTGTAATAGTGCCACATTCTAAGATTCAGCCTTAAAAGTGAAAAGCTGTAATGTTCCATTAAAATTGAAACAGATTCACAAATTGTCCAAAATTATGGTTAGAAATAGGTATGTAGGTACTTCTGGGTACATAATGTAAAGTAATGCATTGGCCTATATTGAATACAGAACATTATATACCTGCTTATTTTAAAATATATATATATATATCTTAATATTCCTTTTTGTTCTGCTTGACCAAAGACATCAATGAATAATTGGGAATAATATAAAGTTTTAAGTATGTTCCTAACTTTTGAATGACTTCCCCTTCCCCAGGTGATGAACATGGTGAAAGATTATCAGATGCACTTCCAGTTACTTTCTAGAGGGAGGATAGGCTGCTGTAATGCTCTAAAGCTAATTCCCCAGTTCAGATTTTTTTTTTATTTCTTTCCTCCTCCTGTAGTGGTTGTCTCTGCTTCCCTCAGCTATCAGCCTGAGACAACATAATTGAGAAGATGTTTTATCTCTCAGAATTCATATCTGTGGAGGTAAAATCCTGTCCCATTTGAAATAGATGCTATTGACTACAGTAGAGTGAGAATTTAATCCCTGGCTTGCTCTTTCTTTCATTTCAAAATATCTGCCTATTATTACAGTTCGATAAATTAGCAAAGGATATTGGAAATTAACTTCCAAAGCAGGTACATCTTTCTAATTCAGAGGATAATCTAACTCAATGTTAGGAATTAAAAGCCCAGATGGAATGATTTGTTAATATGAAGCAGGTCATAGAGCTATTAGAAAGATTGTATTACCTGAAAAGACAGGATATGTTAGTTAAATGTGCCTATACTTGTTGTTTGACAAAATTCCAGATTGCACTGTAGCTACTTAAATAGAATTTGGAAGGAAGAACACAGGTTACAGGAGGGAAAATCTGGAGGAGAGACCAGGAAGTCAGTCTGAATGCTAGTTCCATTATCATGATAAATAGTTCACTTAATAGAGAGTCAATTTAATTTTCCAGTTGGAATCCTTCATGCTATTGTTTATCATGTGGTATCTGATATGCAGCGGTGGCATTCAGTTTAGTGAGACCCACAGCAAGGAACAGAGTAACAGAGGTTAGCAGTGCTGCAAAGAGTGAAGAGGAAGCATGGGGAGACTCCAACCACCAGGAATCTTGGAATACCAGACAAAAAAAACTTCACACAAATCTGGAAGCAATGGAAACAAGAACTGAGTCTGTGTTCAGAGCTAACCATGAAGAATAAAGATGAGGTATGGGAAGTGATTGAAACAGTATGGCCAGGAATAACACCCAATACTCTGGTACACTTGGTGATGGTGCTTGATATATACTGTAATGACCAAACAAGGCTGAACAGAAATACTAGGTTTTTTATCCAAAACCAAGCAGCAAAAAAGCAAACACGACACAGGTGAGAACTCTGACATCCATTGTAACAAAAGATTCCCTAATGGAAAAGCGAATTGGGGGATAGAGGATTTCAGCTTGTGGGAGACTGTCAAGGGAAACCAATGTAAGCCAACTACAATGGCTGTCCAACCTGTGGGCACATGCAGCCTACAAAGGGTTCCACCTGGCTGCCACTCACCCCTATCCAGTTGTCCTGCCCTGGCTGGGAAGGGGCTGCATTTGAGGGAAAGAAGGGAGCTGGACTGCCCACACTGCAGATGGGTAATATGTGTAGCCTAGCGAGTTGGGTGCTGCTTATGCAGTGGCAGGGGGGAAACTGGCCTGCCTGTGCTGTGGGATCAAGAGGCTGCCCATGCAGCTTATGTGGCTGAGAGAAGTGGTAGAGCTGGGCTCCCCCCACTGTGTGCATGGTGAGGGGACCAGTGGGCAGCCTACATGGTGCACATAGCTAGGAGAAGGAGGGAGTTGAATTGCATGAGTTCACTGGGCAGCCCATACAGTGCATGCAGCTGGGAGAAGGAGGGAAGCTGGGCTGCCTGTGCTCTGCACACAGTAGGAGGGGCACTAGGAAGCCCATGTGTTGGGGAGAAACCTGGGAAGGTGCGGTCTCTGGGTCTGTGCTCCTCTTTCCCCCATGGCTTTAGGTTCCCAGGTTTGGAGCCCCTGGCTGCCCTGAAGTTGGCTAGATCTTGCCTAGAAAATGGTTCTGAAGAGCAAGGACAGTTGATCTGTACAAGAAAAGTATCCAGGCAATAACAGCCACTTGTGTAAAACAAGTATACAAGATTAAACTAATGGTACCTAGGAAACAGGAGAGACAGACATCCTAGCTAGTGTCTATCCTGTGAAAGTTAACTTGAAAAACAGAAAAAAAAATGCCCAGGCTGTGACAGAAGTACAAGGCTAGTGAAAAACAACTCCAATGTCTGTAGCCACTCCAGGAAAAGAAAAGGAGCAGTATCTGCAATGGTTGAGGATGTAGAGACTTCTGAACAAGAGGAGGATATCTTCAGAGTGATGTTAGCCTTTTATCTGCTCTGCAATTGAAGGCTGCCAGCCATTCAAATGATGTGTTTGCAGCTGTACTTTCAGATCAATGACCAGTTTGATTCCAGCTGAATGTAATGCCAGTGACATTGATATGCAGCAATATTATACCAGAGATATGCAATCAAATGCTGGTGACATGCAATTAAACCAGTTTGAGGCTGGTGGATAAATGCAGGCTCTTGATGAAAACCTACAAACAAGGGAAGTTAATATCTGGAGTTACAGTAGCTGATGCACAGGGATACCACACACTGCAGCAAACAGCTGGAAGCTTGGAAGCCAAGCTTATATAAGGCTTATACTCCACAGCTGGTCAGATCCCAAGGAGCAAGTGCCATAGGAAGTTACCCCTTGTACCAGATGAGGGGTGAGATGTGTGAGAGTTCAAAGAGTTGAAAGACTAGATTTTGATTAACAGGGAATAAGCAGTACTTACAGTGGGGGCATATATACATATGCTTTACCGCAGTAAAGTGTCACAGTCTACATGTGAACTGGTATTAATTAACTCCACAGTACTGTTGGGAACAGTACTATCTTATGGCGGAGTAATTAAGTGTGCCAATATGCATTTGTAGACAGTGACAAGGTCTGGCTGGGGCACGAAGGTGCTAAAGTGCTGAGGGATGCCTGCCACCTAGCCTTTAGCATCCTTGTGCCCCAGCCAGCCCCTCTGCTGCCTGATGCCACCACCTGGAGCCCTGGGTTGACCCCTTTGCCCCTTTCCAACCTGGGGCTGCTCTGCCCCAGCTCAAAGTACTGCGGTCCCAGGTACACATGTAGAAACTGTGCTCAGGAGGAGCTGACTCTGGCACAAACTGCACTGGTTTATCACATCACATCACATTAATGCATGTCTAGATGCACCTAGTATGTTTAAGAGCTGGCATAATGCGATGGATACATGTGTCACACCTAGGGACAGAGGCATGCTGGAGATAAAAGAGAATTTACCCACTGGCATTGGATGAATGTGCAGTTGAGAACAGTGCATGAGTGCAAAAAGCATAGAGACAGACAGCCTCATAAAGAACCAACCCAACTCTGGAAAAGGTTAGGACAGACTGACTCACTTTTAATGTAAAGAACTATAAGGTCACATTAGATGACAACTCCAATTTTCTGGTTGATGGGCCATATGGAGAAGACTCAGGCAAGAACTGTGATTAGGAAACTGAAGGTGCATTTTGCAAGGTCTGACAGAATTGGTAAGGTACATTCAGACAGTGGGCTACAATATGCTGTAACAGAATTCAAATGATTCAATACCTAAAGGTAAATTTGAGTGCAGTATGTATTCCTCAGGGTACCCGCAATGCAAGGAGAGGACAGAGTCAGGAGTAAGACAGCCAGCAGACGGATATCAAAGTGAATAAAAACACAAAACATTCCCTCCCAGGAAAAATTGGATCATTGGATACATTCTTCCAGGGACAAGATACTAACCTAGCACAGAGATGGAGCTTTTGGAGAACCAAAATTTTCTTTTCCAGGAGAGGTAGCTGCATAGCATGAGAGGAGTAATGAACAGCACAGAAGCACTCTGTCAAGCTAAGCAAGAAACTACATGCGTGGAGATCTTTATCTAACCAACCATACAAAGCAAGGGCAAAAATGGCTAAGCTGCAGTGGGGAAAAGGTCATGTGACTTAGTCTTACCTGCAAACAACAGCAAGGGAGTGGCAGAAGAGGCCAAGTCCATGGATAAGTAGAAAGCCTCAGCCACCAGCTGCCCTGACATAGAAAGAGAAGAAATGAGGCATATGAACATTATAGAGGACTAATAAGAAGTCACCCAACAGAATGAAACAGGACATAGTGGAAATAAGTCCCTTGCCAATAGCAATAAGAAAAACAAGAAGTGGGAAACTGATTCAAAGACCATTTCACTTGACCTAATTAGCTAAAATGTGATAGTAATAAAGGTGGGCTATGTACAACCTAATCCAACTAAATTAGAAAATGCTTGTACAACAGCACTTGTTAAAAGAAAAGATGTAACAATCTGTGTGGAACATGCCTGGAAGGATATAGAATGTACCTGGTTGGAATACTAGGTGTATTTACAGCATTTCCATAAATAATTCTCTTATTAAAAAGCAGGTTAGTTTTACAAGCATGGAGTTTTTACATGTTATTGCTAGGGCCTGGTTTAAATTGCAGGCCCAACTCACTAATATTGTGACCTGATTGTAGTGGGCCCTACCATTTTCATATCCAAATAACGGTGCCCCCCAGACACCCTGATGGCTGCTGCAGGCTGGGGAAAGCATTCCCCAGCTGACAGAAAAAGCCTAGCACCCCAGGGGAGGGGGGAAGGGGTCGCAAAAGGGACAGGGTGAGAAGAGAGTTTGGGGTTGGGTAGGG
>NW_005842518.1:455082-460364 GCF_000455745.1 Alligator sinensis | reverse complement strand
TGCTCTTCTGGGTGGGAAAACTGGGGTTTGGTGGGTTGGGGCACTTGGGGGCTGCCTTGGCAGATGGTCCTGGCACTGGGTAGGAGAAGGGGTGTTTGCTTCTCCGTGTGTGTGTTCTCTCCCCTTGCCCCTAACCCCCATTACCCCAGTTTTCCCACCTGGAGAAACAAATAGCCCCTCCCCTACCCATCCCCAAGCTCTCTCCTCCCTCTGCCCCTTTTGCCCCGCCTTCGCCCATCCCCTGGGCTGCTAGGCTTTTGCTGTTGGCTGGGGAATACTTTCCCCAGGCTGCAGCAGCTATCTTATTGAAACAAAATGCCATGTTATGGCTGCTTGCTGGAGAACTCCCTAAGAAGTGGCCATATCATGGCATTTCATTGCAAATCACATTTTTCATTAAAATCACTTAATTTTGTGATTTCCATGAAAAAATGGGAAATGGTGATTTAAACAAGGCCCTAGTTATTATCCAGCATGTAGTACATGAAACAAATCTTAGTAGCCTGCATCACCAGAAGGAACTGAGAAGAGAAAGATTTATGTTATAAATGCTTGTATGTACAATATATTTAGTATACATATATACTTTTAGCTATAACGGTAAGTAGCTATAATTCTGAACTCAGTTTTCTTGGTGTAGTATCTGAGAGTGTTTATTTATTTCATGCCATCTTTCAGAGCAAGGAAATGCCTGCAGCAGTTTACTTGCAGAGCTAAACAGACATTTTTATGGTTCTTTAAAAACTGAATGTTACAGTCTTATTTTGGCAGATGCTATGCTAAAATTATGAGGTTATAACACTGAGACAGTCGGCCTTGAGAACATCTTGATGAATTAAACATGCTACAGCTGCAGAATTTGCTTTAGATGTCTGCAGTAATGACTGGATTAAAGCTGAAGTAAACATACAGATCCAGAGTTTATAATATTGATTTCCAATGTGATCAGTGTTGTTCACATAGTCATTACTACAATTAAACACTGAGTCATTGTAAACAGATGCACATACTTGCATTTACTAAATGTCTCCTATTCTTTTATCTCTTTTGGCAAAGAAACAATTCTGCATGTGACTCTGGGGATTTGTTCCTCTTTGCACCTGGTCTGTTTTAGAAATTAAGAATTTAAAAATCTATTTTTCCTCTTGATAAATAAAAAATGATAATGAATTTTATTCCATACAAATGCCTTCCAAACAATGTTCATTTAGCAATTTAAATGTCTAGTATATTATATGTGATAGGTTACTTTTACAAAGCCAGTGTATAATTCACTTACATACACAAGTTGAACCTCTTTATAACAGCAAACTATGTATCCAATACAAATGGAACTGCACCTTACCACAGCCCTCTGCCTCATGTGTTTTCTGAAAAGCACAATGAATGATGGGCTAATATGGAAAGGATGTGGTTTTTAAACTGTGTGAATATTAGCATATCCTAAACATTTTGACTATGCTATTCTTTACTAATGGTAATTTCTACAGCTGTACATTGTCAGTAGTATTATAGTGCCTTATTTTGGTTATTACTTAATAATTCATATGTGTAGGTAAATGTATTAGATATGGGGTTGGTAGTATAGACTATCATTAAGGTTACTTGACACTTCCCAGTGTAAGAATTGAGACTGGTTTGACAGGAAGCCTGAATTCAGGAGCCAGGGAGAGGAGAAGCTGAAGGTAGCTGGGCAAGGAACCTTGGATTGGGAGCCAGTGAAAGAAATAGGGGAAATAGAAGTTTGGAAGGAGAACATAGATACGACAAGGAACTGGTAGGACTGGGGAGATTTGGACTGCTTAGAAAATAAATTATGGCTAGAATTGGAGTGTGGGGGAAAGAAGATGCATCTGGTAAGTATTGGGGGCACAGTAAGAGAATTCAGACCGTCTGGTCTAAAAGACTGGGTCAAGAAGCCGGGAAGGGGGTTGATTGAGCCAAGGAACTAAGGAGATACTTGTTGGGGAGACTGAGATTGGATGAGGAGCCCAGGTAGGTAGACCAGATCCAAACTAGAAGCTAGTTTAGGGGTTAAGGAGAGACAGATCATGAGGATAGCTAGGAGGGGAGAACTGGGCAAAGAAACTAGGGACAAGGAACTGGAATAGGAGAGAAGAAACTGCGCCTTATTAGGCAAGGATGGAGGATAGTGGGTATGAAGGAGACTAAGAGTGTATAGAAAAGGAAACTGGATATGTCAAATCCTTTGCTTGCTTGAAGGAGCCAGGGCTAGACAGAACAGAACTAGGATAGGGGCATATTGAAGCAATTTGGTCAGAGGGAGTTGAATTTGGGAGTAATGCAGAGAAGAGTCCATGCCCACAAGAAAATACTTTTCTTTTGATCCTTTAACACAGCACAAGATTTCTGTATCTGCTGTCACCAAATATTTGTGACTTTCCCTGGCCTCACCCCAGAATTTCCCTCCATTGATGGTTCACAAAAGGAATTATAGTGCATGTCTATACTGCCTCCAACTGTAGTAAGGACTGTCACTATGAAAACACTCACTCCTACTCCACACATGCTAAATGCTGACAAGTATAATGTTGTTGACATTTGCTGTGTGTTTAACTTTGTGATATACGTGGAGGATAATCAAGTAAAGTATTTAGCACACACCCAAGGGACAGACAGTTGGTATGCACCTGGGGCCAGACAGGGTGGTGACAACGTGTGGTTGAAAAAATAATAGCCTCTGTAATTGGTCAAATGGTCTGGTCAGGTAGACATTTGTCTACCTGTGAACCAAGTGTTACCTTTGGGTTCTCATTCTTGGTCATGCTTACTGACCTGTGTCCAGCATTGCTTTAATTGTGGCTACAATATGTGTTCTGTTATTTGTTACACATTGAGTGGAAGTGAGCAGGCAGGGTGTGTATTCATGACAGTGCTTCCTATCCCACTTGGAGGTGAGGTATACACATCCATAACCTACTTCATTAGACACCTGGTATCAAGGCAAGGTAGCAGGGAAATAAAAAGAATGATAAGAAGCACATATGCATGGATGTGACCTGCAGTTGGATTGCTGGATGACGTGCATCAGAAGCAATCGGGAAGGGGGTGGGGCTAAGTATAGGTTGGGTGAGAAACTATGGAGAACTGGGCTTGGGAGGAAAGCAAGAGAGTAAGGGTGTCTGTCATCTCCAGGGTTTCAGTGTACAGGTTGAACTTATTCAGGAGACAAATATGCCTTGATATAATGAAGGAGAACTTTGTCTACAGGATCTCTGTTTCATTTGCTATAAAAGATTGGTAAGTTTATAGTGAATGAAGCAGGAATTGCAGGAACAGAAAGGAGGGTTTCATGGGTAAGGCAGTAGGATTCTGCCTTGGACAACTGAACTCTCTTCCTAGCTCTGTCACAGAGTTTCTATGCAAGAAAAAGTCAGATAAACTAAACATTTCACCAGTGGTCACTGTGACAGACTCCATGCTGATAAAACACTGGGGCAACCATGTATATGTGCCAGAGTTTATTGTGTCACATCAATATGCACATGTAGACTTGCCCACAGATACCAAACACTGCAGGAGTAAATCAAATTTGGGAAAATATCCATGCATGCCACACGGTGAAGCTCAAAAGCAACTTTGCTTGGGGGTGAATCTGTAACAGTTACTAATTGTGTGAGCCTCATTTCCTAGTGTCCTGCTGGAACTGGAGTGTATGAGATCTGCTTTGAACATATAAAGTATTATATAAAGTACTGCAGAAAAAATATCATGTCCTAGTTATTTCAAATTGTAGGAGTCTTGTTAAAAAAAAATTGTGTGTGATCATAAAATGAAAGTTTGTGTCATATCTGCACATAATTAAGGTTGCCCATGCGACTTCAATTCTGACATTTTCTAATTCTGAATGCTTGACTTCGCAACCTTAGTAGGGTTCTTCTAATATAGTTTGTGTGCAATAACAATATAAATGAAATTGAGCTGTAATGCATAAAATCCAGACTCTCACTAAAGCATCCATATGTACATTTCTGTTCATAGTAATTCAGATGAAGCTTTACAAAAATAAACAGAATGGCCCAGCCTAATAGCATTTGACAAGCATTTGAGCTACTGTAAATATAATATTTTTCTAGTAAAACAAAAATAAAGCTAAACTGGAAGAACAAGTCATCCCTAATAATCAATTTTGATGACCTTATGAAATGGAGAATTATAAGGGGCTCCTACTGCACAGCTCCTATAATTTTCAGTGGAAGTTGTATTTTCACTGCACAAGTTTTCCTTCCTCTTTATGTATGGTCACAAATTAAAATTTAGATACTTCTTCCCTAGATGGTAACTCATAATTTTTTTCTGCATTTAACATGAATTGAATCTGAGTGTTAAAGCAATAAGTGGAGGAACTCAATTTTAGTTCCTTTCATTAAAAGTAATCATCAATGTGCCATTGATCTTTTGAATTTGTCAGAAATACTTTTTATTATATAAACATGACTTTTTATTGTTTTCAAATTAAATGTGCAAAAGAAGGAAGCATCTCTTTTCATTATATCCATGGATAGCATTCACGTGTTTTGTGTATATTTCAAAGTGTCAAACGCCAGGAGCCTTCAAGTGGTATTTTGTACTTAATCTTTTTGTTTCCTTCACTGTGGGTACATCTATACATCACCTTACAGTAATGTAGCAATCACATGTGATTGTACCAGTGAAATTTAACCAGTGAAATTTAACCATTCTCTGCATGCATGGCGCAGCATACTGCGTAATGCTTTAGTATTTCCATAAGGAAGTGCTAAAGCATAGCACCGTAGCAACATCACTATATGACAATGTGTAGACACCTCCTCTAAGTACAAAGCACTATACCTAGATACAAATAACATGTATTGTTAATGTGTATAAGTTAAGAAAAGGTGAGCTGAAAACTTAGGCCTGTGGATGCTTTTATAACATGATTCTAAAGATACAATAATAGGATAAGAGCTAAGGATATGCTAATATTAGCCCGATTATTCTGCCTTAAACACTTGGTCTACTTATGATTGTTCATATATTTATTATTAATAAATCTATAACTGCAATCATGGACAGGCTCTTTCCGCTATAATATTTCTGATTGAGAGCACAGGACATGTCCAATACTAAAATGAAAGGAGAATTTATGATTCTAGCTTCTATTACCTTCAACATTTATTCATGCCTAGAATTATTAGGATAAATTCCACTATACCATTTTGTATCAATACCATTACATACGATTTTGCCTGAGGGCATTGCATCAATGGGTAATGCTTGTAATGCTGCTTTTTCAATCA
>NW_005842518.1:421681-455072 GCF_000455745.1 Alligator sinensis | reverse complement strand
CTTATTTGTCATCTTATTTGTAGCTGGATTAGGAATGGATTAGTCCTTATTTTAAAATGGGTATGGTGATGCAACTATTACTACAAAAATACCAGTTAAACATGAAATTTATATTTGTGGTATAACATAATGTCAAAGGCACTTCAGGTTATTTGCTGCTGGAAGCTGTTATGGTACCATCAGAGAGAGTGCACAGCACACACAGAGTGCTGTGGAATATTATTACTGCAGTTGATGAAATACTACACATCACTAACACAATTAGCACTACAGTGTTTATGGTTTGTAATTATCATGAAATTGTGTGTTATACTGATGGTCCATTCATAAGCTTAGCCATATTCATAAACATAAGTACACAGCAAAATGTGTATTTAAAAACAACAACAGAAAACAACATCAGCCAACAAATAACTGTCCCCAAACAAAACAAGAGAAAACAAAAATAAAACACTAGGAATGAAGTGGCAAATAATAGTAAGGTTGGAGACTTTTTGGAGGCAGGAGGATCTAGGATTTTTTTTTTGTGACACTGGACAAACTTTACAGCAGCCCTACCCCAGGGGTCCCCTACTTACCTGCACACCATGATGCCCCTGACTGCACCCTGCACCATTCTGTCACCCAAAGACTTACCTCTGGCCTTGCCCTCCCTCCTCATACTGGTATGGACACCCAAAGATGGATTATTTCTCTGTTAAGCAGTGGTACAGTGAGACCAGACACTATAGCAGCTGCACATGGCTGGAGAAGGGAGCTAGAGAGACTTCTGTAGACCAAAAAGCCCTGATAAGAGCTGCCTTGAGGGTGATGCATTTCTGCTCAGAGAACAGGTGGTCTTGTTCTGCTTTGTTTGCTCTTCAAGACTGCCTCCAGTTTCTTTCCAGTGATGGAGCTTTGATCTAGCTTCGGTGTCAAGTTGTTTTTTTTAGGGACAGCTCCTTTTTTTTAATGTATTTTATGGACAGGCATTTTCTGCCTTGTTTTTATGGTTGCTCCATAAATTTATACACAGCTGGCAGCCCTGCTGGGTATGCTTTTCACAGGGTATAATCTGTCTGAGTGTGCCTTGACAGTAGTCACACTCACTGTTGGTAGAGTAAGGTATTGTCTATGCTGACATGCCTAACAATGGCAAAATCAAGCCCTCAGATAGGTTTGCTGTTCCATACGATTAGGGCCTTTGCCCTAATTACATTTATGATGTGATTGTTAACAGTCCAGGATTTTAAATAGGGGAATGCAGGAGTAGTGACCAGTGCTGCAGGGGTAGCTGCACCCCTGACTTCTGGCATTCTTCCCCACTCCCACCAGTGTGGGGCATCCATGCCATGGAAGCAGCAGCCAGGGAATTTTTTAAGTCTCCAAAGCAGGTAAGAAGTCCATGTCTTACCCTCCTGCTCAGAGGCACATCCCCTCTCCTCTTCTCTCCTTCCCACCCTCCCCTGCCCGCTGGTGTGTGTCATCTGCGTTTTCAGTGTCATCCTTGCTGCTGTCCTTATCTGGTGTTACTGATGTGTTGTCAGTGCTGAAGTCTTAGAAACTGCAGTGTTGACAAGTCACAGCCAGGAGATTCCAACACCAATCTTGTCTTAAGGAATGACCACAGGCTTAGTTTGGTGGCAAAGATTCAGCCAGATTTATTGTCTACAAGCACGTTTTGGCCTAACAAGCACATCAGACCAGGAGTTAAGGCACTTGTAGCTGTGACAATGTAGTTGGTGCAACACCACACAGGCACCCCCAGGGGACTACAAAAGTTTCCCTGCTTTCCAATTCTCCTTTTATACAACGATCAAAAACAAATTACATATTGCATACCATCTGCATCTTGAATGTTTCTAAACATCTTTACCGTGGGCTTGTTTCCTATTCTGACCTGAGTGTTCCCATTCCAGCCTTATCATCCTGGTACCAGATTTTCCTACCTTGTACAATCATCTCTCGTTCCCATCTCTTGGCAGGAGTGCACATCTGGCTCACATGCCAAGTTTTATTTATGTGAGGAATTCATGCATCAGCCAGGTTTGCTGGTGAGGCCTACTCTGGCCCAATGCTTTAGCAAAGCCTTTGTGTGACTAGCATATATCGATCAATGCTCCGGCAAGGCCTACATTCCCCTCCTTTTTGTCTTTTACAGAGGAGGATATTTACCCATTGTTCTGGAAAAGCATAATGTACAGATAGAGGATTAAACTCAGTGGGCTCACTAGTTAACTCTGTTTTGCAGTTACCTTGTTACATCCATCTATTCATTTATGCCTCACCTGTCTACATTGATCTGCACATTCCCCTCATATAACCAGTAGAGTTTTTTTGTTCCCAATTGTTTTTCCCATAGGTTTAGGCCTGGGAATGTTAGGTTCAGGACTTAAGTTGGGAGGAGCGGCCTGCTTGGAATGTGTCATTTATGCAGTAATAATAAACCATATATAAATTCAACAGATGATAACATACTGATGCTGATAAAGGATGCCACTAAAACCTAAATGCATGAGTATATATAACATGCATAGAGCCTCAAAGTTGTACATCCAAGAAACTCAAAGTTTTTAGAGGTGTTGTTTTCTGTGTCACATTTTTATGCATCTCAGGTGGTGTTTCAGTCACTACTGATTTTTGCACCGGTTTCCCCTGGTTTAGTCTTTTTAGATGAACTTTAGGCTCCTTTGATAACAGAGTGGATTCCCATTAAACACTTCACTAGTACAGGAGATGATACCAATTTAAGTTCCATCTTGGATTTTCACAGTGATGTCACATATTTACTGAAGTCCCGCAGTTTTGGTTCAACAGTCCAGTGTGAGATGCATAACGCCCACTTCTGCAAACAGAAGTTTCACTGGCTTTGGTGTAGCTGATACGTTCAGAGGAAGTGGAGAACCTTTGTCTATGTATATAACTCAACCAAATAACAACTGATGAAAAATGCCTTGTTATATTTCACAGTAGCAAAAGCATAATACAATAGCATTGGTTAATGACTGAGTATTAGTATTAGGTAAAGTGAGTATTATTGGTTACTATAGCCCTATTTATAGCTAAAGTTGATACCTTTTCAATCTGGTTTTGCAGTTTAGCATTCTGGTGTTGGTAATGTAGATAAGAGCACATCCCAATTAACACAATTACAATTACTCCTTTTATTACCATTAGTACCACACTTAATGGTTTAATTACTAGATGCTAGGTGACATCTTCTGGATTGCCCACCAAGGTGTTTTTACTTTTTTTCACACCTATTCTATGTTCTGGATTTGTTGCTGTATGAGGTCAGTTATGAAAATTAAAAATTTCTTTGTACTTTTTAATAGGCCTTGTGGCTGCTTGCAGATGTTTAAAACAAACAAACAAAAAAACCCCACTTTACTGGAAGAAGCAGTGCATTACTTTGACCCGGCTCTGCAGCATCTGTATAGATTGGGTGCTTTGGCAGGGCTTTTTGATACTTTTAGCTAAAGCTGATTCTATCAGCTATTAAATTAAAGCACCAAAAAAGCCCCAATAAAGTGCCCAATCTTTACAGATGTTGGGCAATCTGGGTCCAACTAAGTTGCTGCCTCTTCTGGGTATGCACGGGAACACACTGAGTTTAAAGTGTAGTTTTGGGTGTTTTTTTTAAACATCTACAAGTAGCCTGTATGTCTAAGTGTAATTTTGTGATGGGGGGAATAAGTTAATCAGCAAACCCCTAATATTGTCAGAAGGAAAGATAAACTCGGTTAGAGTGCTTGCAGTGCTGGTTGGCAGGAAAGCAGGAATTCTGATTTGGATTGTGCTTGTCATGTTCAGGCACAATCCTTTCCAGTTTTCTAGATAGGCTTCTTTTTGCATCATAAAATGAGAGTACCACAAACCACAAACCATATTTTTTTACTCGTTTACTATGCCTCATTATTTAACTCTTTTGTACCAATTGGACCCAGCCCCTTTTTATACTGTTGGCAGTGATAGAGGCATAGCACTCACGGAGTAATAATCCATTGTTTTATGAACAGCAAGTTTAACTTTTAACCCTGTTTCTATTAACAGGTGAACACTAGAGTAGTGCTGCACATATACAAAGGTTCCCATGCTGTTTGCATAGTATACTTTTACTGGAGGATTATTCTATCTGAATTGACATTAAGATCTTGACATTTTTATCCTAGTACAGGAAGGGAGCCTGGCCAAACTTAGCAAATTTAAAAAGTTGTGTTTTTTAATTTTTGTTTATGTTTATGTATTTTTGTTGATGTAGTTGTTATAATGGCTGTGCTGTTTAACAGGCAAGACCATTGCTGTAATTGCAGTTGGAATAAACTTTGCTTAACCAAATCAACAACTCTATTTCCATACATTACATGTGCTATGGCTAAAGAGATGTCAATATTGATAATGGATACAACTGCACTGAATTCCCTGTCCAGAGTTGTCATGTCACACATAGCATGTGTGTCGTTCAGTCACTATGTGTCAGCCAATCCATTTGTTGTCTTGCTTCCAGTAATCAAGACCAAAAGTTTCATCATTCAAGTTAGGGTTGTTTCCTGTAAAAATAAAATATGAAATCATGCCCCTCCACCTTTTTCATTTTTAAATACATGCATACACCAGCATAGTAGAGATACATTTTAGTGGTTTTCTATTAGAGTATTTTTTTGTAACAAGTACTAGGAATTTTACTTTAACACACAAATTAAACTATGTAACTGGCCATTTATATTAGATACAGTGATGGTCCTAACTTATTTACAATAGGGTAGGAGCCATGGCATTCATTTTTTGGAATTTTGTCTGCAGCCATATTTTTAAAACTTCCTGGGTGCTTGGACTCAGACAATGGGGGGAGACTTTAAAGAGCCCAGCAAGCCAGCTTCCTTTGGCTTCCCCACTAGGGACTTTAAACACTGAGCCTGACAGCCCTGGAAAGGCTTCCAAGCACAGGGTATTAGGGGCTCCTAGTGGGCTTTAAAGTCTCCAGGAGTGGGAGCCCTTTGACTCTGTCTCCCCTCTCCACTACCAACAGCCTTAGATCCCTTGGGCCTGGCAGCCCAGCCACAGGTGTAGGGTATGGAGTTTTGACAATCAGTTGATTGTTAGCTTGGATGGACAGCCCCAGTCTCAAACCAGGCCCAGGGCCATCCCAGCTGAGACTGACAATCAGATGATTGTCAGTTTACCACTCTGGGGACTTGAAACTGGCTTGGTGCAGTCTAGGGCTGGGGCTAACAATCAGCTGATTGCCTGCCCTGCCTCAGACTGCACTGGAGCTAGTTCAAGTTCTAGGTGTGGGCCTGGGTGCAGGAGGTGACAATTAGCTGATTTTCAGCCCTGGCTGGACTTGCAGGCTGCATCTGCAAATTATGATCCTGGGTCCCACTGCACTGGCAAGTAATAATGGCACATTTGGAATCTGATTCCTGATTCCAATAATGTGTGGCATGGAAAGAGGCATAATTGTTGGGGTCAAGGATCAAATCTCATTGTGATGTTAAATGAAAGTGTGCCAGGGGCTTTAATTACAGTTTTCCTATGGCAGTTGTACCACAAGAGACAAATTGATACTTACTATGCATAAAGATCAAACTATATTTAGTTTTCACTATCAATAACATTACTGGGCTTTATTTTTGTGCTTATTGCCAACATTTTTGAGGTCAGAAGGAATCATTTAGACCTGTAGGGGCCAACCTTTCCGGCCAGCATGCCATAAATTAGGTCCACAACCTCCCCAAGTGCCACTCTGATCCCGTTCCTCTGCCCAAACTCCTGTTCTGCTTCCTGCCCATCTAATCTCCTGCTCTGTTTTCCATTTCCTGTCCTATCTGCTGCTGTGCTGCCTGGGTGTGTGTAGACAAAACAGGGGCCCTAAACTGAAGTGGTGGGTTTCAATTTAGGGCTGATTAAACCCGTGTCATTCACACACCCTGCTGACTTACCTGCCTCTCTGGCGGGGAGGGGAGGGTGAGCTGCCGGTGGGTGGAGCAGTTCCTAGGCTGCAGGGAGGGAGGGGCTGGTGCCCCCCCACCTCCCATGGCACCTGCCCACAAGCACCTGGCTCGGGCGGTCCAAGGGGGCACTGCAGCTACGGAAGGAAGTACCATCCCCTGCGCAGTTTAGGCAGGCAGGCTCCAGGGGGAGGGAAAACAAAAAGATCAGGCTTGCTGCTTTTTGTGGGCGGAGGCTGCCTACAGGGCTGTGGAGCTGCACGGATCCCAGAGCTTAGCTCTGTGACTGTAGGGGCATCAAACTAAAACCCCTTGAAGGAGTTTTAGTTTGCTGCACCCCAAGTCATTTAAGGCACATTATGCCACCAAATTTCCTACAACAGCTGGAATTAATGCGCAATGTGTCCCCAAGGCGTGCAAACACCGGCAGTGGGCAAAATGCAGCCTGGGGCCTGGATGCAGCCCACCAGGCCATTCTATCTGGCCCGCAGGGCCCCTAAAAATTTAGAAAATTAATATTAATCTGCCCTGGGCTGACTGTCATGTGGCCCTAGATGGCTTGCCAAAACTCAGTAAGTGGTGCTCTGCCCAAAATAATTGCCTGCCCCTCGTGTAACGGTAGATTCTATGTTTGCAATTGATATAAAATGGTGAGGATGCCTTTTAAGCCTAGCTTTGTTGGAGCTCTGAAGTTATTCTTTTTTCACCAGAGAACTAATTTTCTTTTTTTTTGTTAAGATCCTTCATAGAAAAAGGAGAGAAGATACCTGACGACATAAGTAACATATCCAAAGTACAGCTCTGAGTGTATCCAGAACAGTAGAGTAGATCTTGTACCTACTTGGTGGGATAAAATGGAATCATAGACAGGACAGGTTTTTAGGTCAGGGCTGTCCACCTTCTCAGTTCCTGGGGCCATATGGATGCTCCATGTGCCCATATGAGCACCCTTCCCCATCACTGCACCCGGTGCACCCCGCCTTCCCCCATTGCTGCACTGTGCAGGTGTGATTCCTGGTCCTCCACTGCAGGACCTTGGTTTCTTTAAGTGATGTGTTGCATCCTCACCATTTTATACCAACTGCAAACATAGAATAAATACATCCTTCAGAACTGCTGCATAGTCTAACTAATCGCGCAGTGAATAGGTGTCAGTGAAGGAATAGTGTGATGTGCAGGATATTACTGGTGATGAGGTGCAAGCAGCAAAGACTCAGCTTGACTTTCAGATCCTAGGATGACTTTACAAGGCTGGAAATTGTAGGAAAAAACACATCTTTTTGCTTGTAAAGTGGGTGCATTTGTTCTGGAAGTGACTGAGATATAAGAAGCCTGCAGTCCTCCATACTATTTTTATTTTGAAGGATCAGCTATACATGCACACCTTTCATTTCATGTCTAGTGAATCTGTTCAGGTAAAAGAAGCAGCAGCTTGAATTTTCTTACTAGTCTGTAACAGAACCTCATAATTTGAAGCAATTTGGTTTTCCTTCCTCACCTTATATTCTGTCCCCATTATTTCTTGCTTCATGCACCCTCTTCATTCTTGTTCTTGGCTAGAAGCAGAAGTAGACTCAGAGAATGTCTCAGCATGTTTATTCTTGTGAGATTCCAGCCTGATTTTATAGATAGCTGAACCAAGGGGTAAAAAGCAGTACCTGGACCGAACCTCAAAGGCTTGTGAAGTTATTCCCTCTTCACTGCTTTTTTTTCAGTCTCACCTTCCGCACTTATTATCTGCACTGTGCTTGCTCTCCATATGAAAGGGATAGCAATATATTGGAGACCAATAGCTGTATTAAGCTGTG
Source organism: Alligator sinensis (assembly GCF_000455745.1). Taxonomy (NCBI): domain Eukaryota; kingdom Metazoa; phylum Chordata; order Crocodylia; family Alligatoridae; genus Alligator; species Alligator sinensis. The sequence continues at coordinate 447,334 of NW_005842518.1, read as the reverse complement.
TTGAAATTTGAGGCTTCAGCAGTGATGTATATAGAGGAAATACTATCCTTTTAGGGCTTGTCTTTACCACCTCTGTCACACTATTCCCAGAAATGAGGTAGTGTAGCTGGCTAAGGATGATCCTGATCACATTACCATGCCATTCTCAAGTTTTGTCACCATGGTAAACTTACCATTCCCAATAGTGCTGCACAGGAGCATGCAGCTCTGTTCTGGGTGGGCTGTTCCTAAACTGGAAGCAGGATAACTGCTTATGTCAAGTAAGTTATTACTGCTGATTAGCAGGGCCAGTTAGCCAGTCTCCAAGCTAATAAGTTTGCCTGCAGCATTGCAGCTACACTGCTGATTGTCTAGCAAACAGACCACAGCTTGAGGAGGATATTGCCAAGCATGGTGAGTTTATATTGTAAATATAGCCTTAAATTCTGTATCTTAGAGGTACTTCTTGGTGCACTGGGATCAAGTCACTCTTAGGTGATTAAGCTTCCTCACTGCAGGATTTGGCTGGTACAGTGTGGGTGCAAGTGGGCAGGATGTACTTCTTAGCAGCTGTCCTAGACACATCATGGAGGTGGTGCAGACATGCCCCTTACTGGCTGTGTCTACCAGTACTTGCCTTGATTGCTACTGGTGTACATTGTGAACTTATCCCTGCTCTGTCATCTAATATTCTCCCTTCCATTTCAGTTTTCCCTTATCATTGTTTTCTTACTAATATCCCCCTTTTTGGTCTTTTTTCAATATTGTTCTTTCCCAAGTGCTTTTAGAAATGATGCCAAGTGCTCCAGGCTCCTGGAGAATTCAGCTTAATTGAAATCAATGGAGAACAAGAATATAATCAATTCAAAATGCTATTTTGGAACTTTTAAAGGATGATTATCAATACACAGAATGTCCAATTAGTTGTGCAATGGAATTTGTTTGGTTAACATTTTATCACCCAGTCCAAGCCTGATTTGCTATGTTCTGAGTGAGGCTTCTGTAGGAAAAGGAAGTGTAAGTGCATAGCTGATATTGAACATATGTTCTACTCATCCTTTCCTTCTTTTCTCAGCAGAGACAATTTCTTTGACAGTGGCATGTGTCTTCTTCTACTTAAACTGTTTCAGTCAAATACAACAGTGTGGCTGGGAGTGCTACCTTTAATTTGAAGAAACGCTGTGGTTGCTGAATGTTGATTTTTTTCTGTCACCTCAGTATTTAATGGGTTTCAAACTTGCTCGTGGTTGTGTGTCTAATGGAAGCATTCATACAGGCTGGTGATGCAGAACAGAGCAGTGAAAAGCAGCAGTCACCTTGCATGGTTTCGGGAGGCTTGTTTACCAGGGTTCACCAACAGGCCAGGTCATTCACTGTAGTCTGTAATGAAAAGGTCCTGTGAAATGACCAATATTAATATTAATGCCACACCTTACTAGTATAATGTTTCTTGGAATTTATGTGGCTGACTTAATCTGTTAGAGCAGCAACCACCCTATCAAATTTTCTTCAGAAATACAGAATGGGAATTTTAAAATATTCCTATGTAGTTCAAAGCAAGCCTTTTTAAAGGTATGTATTATATTCAACTGGTATGAGAGGCTCTTCAGTTTTGCAAACCAAAATGTATGAAAAAATGGTCTTCTTTCTCTGCCTTCTCCTTATCGTGTCCATGGCAGACAACTATGTTGTTTCAACAGGTTTCATTCTCACTGTTCTCCTTGCCTCAGATCACAGAACTGACTATACAGCCCAGCAAGGTGGTTAGCACTGTTAATCTGAGGTTAGGCAGGGTAGATTTGCACTTTATAAACTAAATCAGAGAGGCATAGCATAAGATTTCATAAGCAGAGGGCTAATTTAATCAGATGCTCTGAAGGAAGTAGTGCTTCTAAACAGAAAGCAGTGATTAGACCACAAAGAGGATGGAAGGAGGGATGAAAAAGGCAGGGAAACTGCAAAGAGAGGCAAGTGAGGTAGGAGAGAGAAAAAAGCAGTCAATCCACTGAGGTACATAAAGGTTATAGTTTCTTCATAGCATAGCTGAGTATGAGCCAACAGTGTGCTCTTGTTGCAAAAACAATGCAAGGTACCTGGCTTACAAACATGTGCAAGTGTCCACACAATGAACTGTCACAAGGCTACCCAAATCTGCTTTGAATATAACCATTCCAGCACCTCAGAAGAGGTGAATTATTACATTTATCTTTCATTTTTTCAAGAGAGCCTAATTTTTTGTTCCCTATTTCTTGTTTTCTCTGTGTCGCCAACCTGTTTAACATTGCTGTCTAAACTGAAGGGATATCAACAAATGCATGTGTCTAGACTTCATCTTACATAGCCAAAAGTATTTATATTTTAGGTTTGGTGTTCCTAAAATTTGGCTCAAAATGTATCTTGTATAAATATGAAGGAAAGCTATAAAATAGGGAATATCTGGACTACATAAGTGAGAGGCAATCTGAAAATGTTTCAATCTGGACAAGCAACCAGGGATTACAGGAACCTGGTGCAACTATAGACTAGTGAATCTGACAAAAAAGGATAATTGTTACAATAGGGCAGGGTGGCACCATTATAAACAAATTCATCCTGAGATACAAGAGTTTTTGTAGGCTATGGCCTACTTCGTCCGATGCTATTAATGGAATAGCAGAGAACAGGGGTATGAAGTGGAAAGAAATAAAGAAAAAAGGATAGCGAAAGGAAAAGAAACAAGGGGACGTTGCCAAGAGGGGCAATTTTGGACTGAAAAAAAATCAGGAGGGATAAGCAAAGCAGTTTAGCCATTGTGGGACAGTGGGAGGGCCTCTAATAGGCAACCCAGCCAGGACTAATTGCCCAGCTGGCCAGATCTTCTACAGGCTCTAACTGATGAACAAGCTGGCCATTGTTAGGGCTTCTGATTGGCTGCTGAGGTGAACAGCCTCCCCATTTAAGCCCACCTGTGGTAGGAGACTGCAGACCAGTCAATAGTTCTGCGTGAAGGTTTGCTGTCATATGCTTCTTTGGATCTTGTGCTTTAGCTTTCTAGCTTCTGACCTGGCTTGGTTCTGCTTCTGGATTCTGAACTCTTGGGAACTCAGTAATTTGGTCCCTGATTCTAGAATCTTGACTCGGCTGTGACCTGGACTCTGCCTCTGGAATTCCTCCTTGCGTTTGGGGACTTGGACTCTGGCTCCTGGTCCCTTGTGTGGTTTTTGGTTCCCCCAGCTTCTGTTTCTAGCCCTTCCCTCGTGGCCTGCCTATTAGGACAGACTGCATATGAACTAGTCCTTACACCGTGAATTATATACCCAATAGTTTTTAATCTCACAAATAGGGGGCCAAAACGATACAGGTTTGATTTTTATATGTGAAACTTGTTACATAATCTTGCTAACTGCTCAGATAAAACAATATCGCCTCTTTCCTAGTCTATTTTTCTTTTATTATCCAGAGCTATATTGTAAGCCCAGTATTCTTTTTTTCCTTGAAATGATGATGCTATGATAAATGGAAAAGTTACTTAAGTTCAAACTTTTGAGAGACCTGTTTATTTCTTTCTTTGTCTGTTTTTTTGTGGATTAGAAGAAATGCCTTTAAGCTAATGTCAGATATTACATTTAATAACTACATCAAGCAAAAAATTCTATGGACTATAGTTATCTTATAGAAAAACTCAATAGCTATCTTTTCTAGTCTTTTATAATAGGACACTGATAATAGTGACTGGCTCTTGTACCTATTGAAGCTTATTTGTGTTATGTTCATTATTGGTATCCTCTATAATAATTTGCTTCATTTGTGTCTTTGTCATTCTGTCTGTTTTACTAAAAAAAAATATTTGCGCTCACTTTTCTGGACTTCTATTAGTGATTTGATTTAAATTAGTTATGGTGTACTCATGGTATCTGAACAAAAATTGTCCTCTAACACCCTTACTTTAACCCATAACACCCTTACCAAGGTGAAGCAGAGAACAGATGGCAATTGAATGCAGAAAGAATGGCAAGAGTCAGACAAGATGAAACAAATGAACAAAGAGGATATTGTGGAAGAGATGCAATGGAAAGGCAAAGCATTCACAGAGACACTAGAAGATAGGCTGAAAGAGTAGGCAAGAATAGATTCACTGAAGATGAGATTGAGGAACATAGTTGTAGATTGATGAATGTGGTATGCCAGTTTTGTAGCTCTTTAAACTTCCAAGCTGAAAGACTGTCAGATGGCCAATTCTGGAGTTGTTGTCATAAGGGTAAAGTGATGCTGCCTCCAAGAAGAGCAAAGATCATTGTGACGAGATGTATGCTTCATGAACTCTGTGGAGGATTAAATCCAAATGCACCGTGCATGGAAAATCATCAGTAAATGAAGAAGTTTACAGAGGAGACACTTGGCAATGTTGATGAATACCTGTTGTATAGAAGAAGACTAGGCAGAACAGCTCAAGTTGTTAATGACACAGTGGATAACAGAAATGTAGTGCCCTATAACAAGTAGCCTATTTTTGCCCGTCACTTTTATGGGCTTTTACGCTAGTACCTAATATTTAATATCTGTAAAACTATTATGATGCTGACACTTTGTTGCTGCTATTACCCCACTCTGAGCTTGGTAAAATGTAAGTATTTGGGCTGCAAAAGATGAAATGGGCTGCAAAAAATATGCAATGACCTGCAAAAGATATGCAAAATTTCAGGAAATGGACTGCAAAAGATATGCAAATTTCAGGAAAAAATGTAGAAGAACATAAAGGCCTGTAGAACATAAAGACTTCCAGCCTTTTGTTATGGATAGGCTGTTTTTCCAAACACTTTTCCTGGTTGGGTGTAGGGGGGAGGGAGCAGTGGGGAAACTAGATTCAATTTTTAATTGAACTCATGGTTTCCTTTTGTTTGCTATCTAGAGGGAGGGATGTGTACAAAATGGAAATAATGAACACAGCAAAAATATAAATGTAATACAAATGAAACACCAATATCAATAAAGAACATATTTATGCAGTCTGGGATTTGTATGTTACACAAGTAACAAGCTGATCTTTTATCAGATGATGAAAGTGTAAGTGAGAAACAAGAATTTTTATCCTATGCAAAAATCATCTGTTCTTCTACAGTGTGTAGTGCAGTGGTTCTCAACCTATTTAGACTGAAGCTACCTCTTGGAAAATTTCAGCCTTTAGCTTTTATTCTTTTTTTTTTTTTTACTATGGGAAAATAATAGAGCAATTCTTCTGTGGAAAAGAACCTAGAAATACTGCAACAGATCAAATATGGATTGAAATCTCTTGATTTGTCTTGTGTAGGTTTTTGCATACCTAACAATGCCACAGTACCCTGGTTGATAATCACTGGATAGTATTTTTCCTTATCAACAGTGTATTGCACTGCCACAGAACAACACCAAAAAAGTTTTTATTCTGAAATTGTAGGACAGTTTCAATGTCTACTAATACTCATGTATCTAAGTATATTTTAGCTTGGAGGGAAAAAGGAATTGGTTACCATCAACACTGGGAGGTAGAGAGATATGGGAACTTTAGACAAAAAGAATCGACATGAAAAGATTGGAAGAATCATTTCCTGGGACTTGTTTATGATGCTCCTATTAATGCATCTCCAAATGCTGTTAGGGTTTTGGGGGTTCTTTTGCAACAATATTACATTATTGACTCATATTTAGCTTGTGGACCCCTATAACTCACAGACCATTTTCTACAGCCTAGCCAGCTTTCCTTATTTTGTATTTGTATATTTGATAGTTTTTCAATAAGTGTAGTGCACTTATTCCATTTATTAAATGGAATTTATTCCCTTTAATGAGGGTCATTTTATTTATCAAGGTTATCTTGAATGTAATCCTGTCCTCTAAAATTTTTCCTATATCACCCAGTTTGGCATCATACACAAATGTAATACGTGTGCACTAGGGCTGTGTGAAATTTCGCTGGTCATTTCATTTCGATACTGTTTTGACCAATTCTGAGGTCAAAACAGAGAAATCAGAATGAAACAAAGGCCGTAAAAATATCCTCAAAACAACAAAGTGAGGCTAGTCAAAACGTTTCGAAATTTGAAACGTTTCAACCATAGGCTGGTGATGGGAAGTCAGTCCAACTGGGCTGACATCCCATTCCCTGCACTAGATCCTCATCCCCAGTGCTAGATTGCGCCAGGAGCAGGAGGTAGCTCAGCTGGGCTGCTTTCCCTTCTCCGGTGCTAGATCACGTTGGGGGTGGGAGGGAACCCAGATATTTCAGAATGGGATATTGTGTCTTGTGGTAAATTCATCATGTTTGTGTTCTGGTTGCTGCTGTCTTGACTCGCTCCTGTGATACTGGTGTGCTGCCTATGAGGTGGTTTCTGTGTGAGCAGAAAATTGTGTGAGCAGTAAATTCGTGGGTGCACCTACACATGCAGTTAATTTGAAGCGATAAACTCCAGAGCAGTTTGGCTAGGGACAGAAGTTACACATAAACCAGTTTAAGTAATCAGAAACTGGTTTAAACTTGTAACAGAATAGAAGGATCAGTAAACCATAAATCAGTTTCAAAATGGCTGAAACTTTTTTTAAAGATAAACCTGATTGAATGTAGCATCAGACTTAACTGATTTGAATCAAACTGGTTCTGAAACTTCTGTCCCAGACCCCTTCCTATTTTAAGTTAAATAAGAGTCCCCCAGCATCCCAGCATTCTTTCCAGCTGCATGTTCTGAATCAAAGGTAAATATGTGTCCAGTTGTTTCTTAGTTTAATCTCTGCAGTTTAGACTAACCTGCAAAGACTGAATTGATTCAGCCCCAGGCTTTTTGACTGCCTATACATAGCTTTTAAGCTAGAGTAAACTACTCCCAGGTGCAGCATCTACACATGCACCTTGGACAGCAGCAGTTTGAGCCAGGATGGAGCAGTTTACACCAGGGCTGCGCAGCCCCAGGCTCTGGGTCGCAGTGTCAGGTGGTGGAGGGGCTGGCTTGGGACTGTGGGTGCTGAATGTGCAGAGTCCTGTGGCTAGGCAGAAGGCAGAAGTCTAGCCCCTGGCTGTCTGGGTGCAATTTCTGCCCATGGTCAGTGTCTATACATGTGTTCAATCACAGTAAGTTGCCCTGGCATTACATAGTACTGTCCCTGACAGTAGTATCTTACTGTGGTGTTAATTAGTTTACTGTGGCCTATTATCATCACACGTGTAGACAGTGATGCTTTACAGCTAATTAGTCTACTCCGCAGTTAAGTACATGCACAGCCAGTAGTTCTCTTGTTAGCCTCTTGTATTATTTACTCCAGACTCCAATTTTTATTATGGCATTTTGATTTATTCTATGTGATGACTGTGCTTTGGTTCAAATAGCCCTACATCTCTTCTATGAGAACTGCAGGGAGTAAATAGATAATTTATAGCTATTTGTATTTCCATCAATGGTGAATATGTTATTTGGACAAGTGAGAGCAGAACCAGTGTGAAGAACTGAACAGCCTTGCACTTTTGATCTAACAAATCAATCATAGTCTAATGTTTAAATTGCAAACCATTGAAAATGTCAATATATTATCCCTGTAACTTACTATTTAATGAGTGCAATGGCCTCTCACATAGGGAGAATAGTTTCACATCTTGAAGATATAGAAAGCCATGCAGAAGGCATAGTCTTTGCTTTGTTCCAATAGGTTCCCCAAAGAACCAACCTAGTTTGGCATGATGAGTTATTTTGGAAGAGGAGTCCAGATAGTACCTGGTAAGAAAGACACACTTGAGGCTGCATTACAGCATTACTTGATCACTGTGCCTAATTTTGTGAGCACTGTTGTCACCTTGATTTCATCAAGACTAAATTTACCCACAAAACTGAGTTTAAAATGGACAGCTTCCAGGCACAATGAGCAATTGAGTCCCAAGTTTTTAAATGACAATCTGTCTCTTCTTTTTCCTTTTTCATTTGTCATTGTCTTTCTTGCTGCTGCTATGATAATTTCAGACATGCTGGAGCCATATGAGTGCACAGTACTTATCCAATATTCTGAAAATATTGCAAAGTTAGAAATTATTATACTGCCAATTATATCTCACTTTTTAATAATTTGAAAGTGAATAAAATGCTAAGTTAATTAAGTTAATGTAGGGAGATGTCACATGCCACATGCAATATGAAAATTAGTGAGTGCAAATCAAAATTAAATTAGAAAATCACTAACTATCCTGTACCAGAGAGCTTCTCATTTCAAAATATGTAGCATTTTTAGATATGAAGGGAAGGTTACACTAACTTCTTAATATACATCTATGTAAAATCAGAACTACATCAAACATTGCATTTTTCCTTCATAATTTATGTGAGCAAAATATTTTTGACAATACCCTGTATCCATTACTTTTTTTCAGTGGATTATGGAGGAGTATGTGAGAACCAGATCTTAAAGGCCTTAAAGTCTGTGACTAAGGGTCTACTTAATTCACCATTTCATGGTTTAAAATGATGTCTGCAATTGCCAGGAAATAGTTCATTGGCCATAATTTCCCACAAAATCAACCTGCAAAAAAGTGTATTATTCATATAATATGCTGTTTTAGAATGTCCCAATGCTTACTGCAATATAAAGACAACGTGACAATCACTGAAGTCAGAGATCACTGTCTGCTGGTGACATAGTGTATGTGAAAGTGTCAGTCAGTGAAGTAAAAATGTTTCAGTGCCATCTTTTTTAATAAATTAAATGCAATGCCTATGACCCTCCCACTCAACAATGAGGGGCCAGAACACTGGAAATGACCGTAGAGTCAGCTCTTTGTGTTGTGACCAAGCCATGAAAATTGCTTTGTTTCACTGCAAGTTAAATAGACCCCTATCTATGATCTCAAGAGGTCTCATACTTCAGGGAGGGCATTCATCTTCCAGCTTTCCTATATTTCATATGTTTCACAGCATGAAGAAGGGTAGGAATAGTATCCTATTGAATATTTTCAGGAACTTCAACAACTCGTGCTACCTTATGACTGGGGAAAATAAGATATAATATAGATAGGTCTTTGAGAGGTCTTTAATACATAAGTTACACCACGATCATGTGTGCATTTCTCAAATGACCTTGAAGATAGGAAAGCAGCAATGTCTATATTTTAAAATGAGAACAAATATCTTTTGGGTGGCATTTGCAAACAGGTTGCCATTGCTTGTCTATTCTTTCTAAGGAACCAGAGCAAAGTCCATATCAGAGATAGTAGTTATCCCAATTTTCCTTCTCAGCTGAGAAGCTCAGGATATTTAATAACAGATAGAGAAAATTTACTGCTGATTCTACCACCAGATGACTCTTGCTCTAAAGTAAGGAGTATACAGTATGTGGGAAGTATGTGACAGTTTTTACTGAACATTTTATACCTTTCATCTCTGAGGACTTCATTTTTTAATGTTGTTGGTTGGCCTTTTTTTTTTTTTTTGCAGGGGTTGATTCCACTTTTATTAAATAGATTACATCTGGTGCTAGGAAATGGTAAGTACTAGCTGATACTTTAGGAGTTAAGTCTTGGACTACTGTGTCATCAGTTCACTTATGAACTGCTGAGGTGACAATAAATGTGATTAAAGTCCTCTAGTGAGGGATGTGTAACTTTTTCTATTTCAATTACACAATTCAGTAGATTTGTTTTTTGTTATTTGGTAATGATGATAATGAGAGAGTGACTGAAGGCATGGAAACTAAATACAAATGTTTCTATTTTGAAGGTAGGTAAGCAAAATAGGTGAAGATGACTGTGTCTTTGCAATAGCTACTGCCCATTACAAACATACAGGAAAAGAAAAATCAAACCAGCATGCTTGCTATTCAAGGATGGCACTGGATGTTTGTGTTTTAGGTATAAAAATTGCATTTTAAAAGCTTATTATAGCTTATGATGGCTCTCGCATAAGGTAGATATACTAGACAGTGCCTTAATTGGCCTACTGGAGAAAGGTCCTTTGTTTTGTATTTGTCAATCAGCATTTTCCACATGGTAAAAACCAAACTTTGTTTACTTTGGGCTTTCTTCCCCCTGTACATCTACTAGATTGGATGAAATACCTATTACCTGCAGAAGAAATAGCTTAGTCATCATGAGACTGCTTGTTATGCATGTTTCTTCCTATGCAGATTGCAGTCCAATAACAAAAGGAGAAAAGGGGCGCCGCTGAATCTTTGATTTGCAGTAATCCACAGTGCTTTATAACCCTGAATGTACAGAGGAGTACGAACTCCTCCAAAGTTGCTTTTCTTCCCCCCAAACAGCATGATGGGTTGACCAATTCTCTATTTAACCTATGTTTAACCAATACTAGAATTTGTATTGATCAATTAATATTTTAATTAGTTGGCTTCATAACAATAGCAATGAATTTAAGGATATGAGTAGCATGACATCTATTTGAACTTTGGGATTACCAATTAGGAAATCATCAAATAGTACTAAGTGTATATGTTCACTCTCTCTACTTCACTTTTATTAAAGATATTATTGATCGTTAATGCCAAAATGAAAAGTAAGAGGTAGCAATTCACATAAAAAAACATTTGGAAGGCAGCTGTTCTGCATTAAGTGTTGTTAATGGGCATGTTTGCAACCACAAATGTAATATTTACCTCCATTGAAGTAACAGAATTGATTAGATGGGATAAGGAGAGAGAGAGCACGAGCAGTTGCTTCAGACCATGCCTTTTTTCTGTGAGTTTGATTGATGATTAAGAACATATCTTGGTTCTGTTGCATATTGGTAAGGAGCTGCAAAATTTCGCAACTAGGTTCATTATTTACTTCTCTTTGTGAGCAAAAAGAGGGAAAAAACAAAAGAAGAAACAACAGTGTTGATTGTAATCAAATATGCATCATTGTATTAACTCAGTACAGACTGATACAGAGGCAGGATAATAGGTTATGATTAACATTAATACCACTTACAGTGCTGAAGTGGTTGGCAGATACCAACGAGAGATTCATTAAGAGACACGGGTTGTAGCTACTCAGAAGAACAGCATGTGCTTTGTATTAGATTCCCCCCACCCCTGTCAAGCAAACAAAATGCTCTGCTCCCAGAAGAGGCTTGTGTATTAAGCAGGGTGATGAACACTTTTTTAAAGGGATGTTATTGTCTAACAGAAATGGGAAGTAATTTGGGGTCCCACAGACATGAAGTATGTTAAGAAGCATACATAACGGATATCTACAGATTTTGAAAATACCTTTTTTATTTTACTTTATCCTTTCAGGGTTTCTGCAATGGTTTATATGTGAGGATTGTCTTTTCTTGTCAAGAGAAATAGAAGGAAAGAAAAAAATCCAAAACCTGTCCTCCCACACAAAGCAGAGAAAAATAATTATTTTGCATGACTTTTGCCTCTCTAATTGAATGAGTTTGTGCATAGTTTGTTAAACTGTGGAGAAAAAAATAAAGATTATTATACAATCAAAACAGATCTCTCAAAGCATAATGTAAAATATAGCACTGGATCCTCTTAATCTTCTGTGAAAGTGCTGCATGTATGCTATGATCCATGCTTTCTTCCCAACCGCCCCCATCCAGTATCCATGATTTAGAAGTAACTCAATAAACAGAGACAGGAAGCAAGCAGGGTTAGGAGATGAGCAGGTTTGGATCTCTCCAATTACCATGGTGACCAGACTACCCAATTGGTTACCTTTCCACATTCCAAATACTAGTGGATAATAGGTGCTACCAAGTACTTGATGTCATTCCCAGAAGTACAGTCATGAAGTTAATGTTAAGTGTTCACCCTTCCAAAACTGTAGCAACTGATATTTTATCATTCTTACTACTTTTTCAGATATTGCAATATCTGGAATGATGCTCTCATAGCACTGCATGGGAATTTGAGGAGTTCGGTAAAGTAGTTAAGAGTGCCTTCCTGTGACTCCATAGCCATGAGCTGAAGTCTTTCCCCAGGCTTGTGTTGAACATTGCTTCCCAGTCAGCCTAGCTATAACTGGGTACCTGGACAGTTGGGCTTGAAAGTCAAAGGTTGCTCGATTAGATCTAGTCACATTACTCCCTTGTGTGCTGTTGGTTACAGACACTGTCATGCCTTACCCCTTGTTTAGCCCAACCAATCACCTAGGCCCAACTTGGTAGATATTTTGCTTTTGCTCTCTGTTCTTAAATGTTGCCTTTCCTCCTATTTTTACATTTTTCACTATATCAGAAAGGATTATGGGGAAATATATATATTTTTTAATGATGCTTTCTGTAGTGTTCTCTTTTATTCCTGGAGATTGTTTGTTTTTAATTAGTTCAAATATAAACATTGGAATAATCTGTATTCGGAAAGTAAACTTTATTATGGCAGATATAATATTGAACTTGCAATTCATTGTGAATTCATGATTATGAGCAGTTTTCATACTTTGGCTATTTACAATCAAAATCTATAATATTTAAGCACCTGGCCAGATTTTGGATATTTACATGCTGGGACTTTCACATGTAAAAACCAGAAGCTGGATAGAAAGTCCTTTAATAATGAGGCCTTTTTCAAAGGTCATGAACAGGTGCTTATTTTTAGCAGTGGTCTGATGTGGGAGGGAGTGGAGCAGTGGGGCAAAGCCCGTAGTTGGTTCCTGAGACCAGGTAGCTTCTTGTCTGAGGAATCATGGGGAACCTTGGTTTAGGAGTGAGGAAGTGGAGCAGGATACAAGCATTCATTCTTACAAGAGAAACTTGTCAACCTAGAAGATTGTTTTTCCTAGAGAGGGTGTGTTTCCTCTGGGAGAAATTGAATGACTGCTTGTACGCTCCTAGTTTTTACCAGGACAGTGGCAGTTCTCCCAGTAGAAATGGCCCGTGCATGGCTTAAGTCTACAGCTGTTAAAGCAAAATCAAGATGTTGAGTTCATTCCATTAGATGCAATAGTCATCTTCAAAACAGTAAGCCAAATTGTTCTGTAAGGAATATGGCTTGCTATGAAAATTGCCTTAGTTATACAGAATTAGTTATGTTAAAGTGGGAACAGTTCTACCTAACTGGTTAGACTTGATTATTATTGTGGTCAAGAGACTGGCTATAAACAGATACCGGACATCTTCAATAAATCTAAAGTGTTATACCACCAGTTGAAATCAATGGATTTATAGTGGGGCTTGATACAAAGTCCTTTAAAATCAATGGAAAGACTTCCATTGTCTTCAGAGGGCCATGGTTTAGGTGAGGAACATTTTGTTCATACCAGGTCCCACCAGCAAGTGGCATATGAATCTGGAATATGACTGCCAATTGTGTGATGTAACCAAGTAGCTTCTGGGCTTGGTAAAGCACCAACAAACATGGGCTGTTCTGAAGAGGAAGAAACTGATAAAAGGTTTTAAAAAGTACCTGATTCCATTGTTCAACATTTAAAAAAAAATCTTTAATGTTAGAGTAAGGAATAAATACTACTGCTACTCGCTGCTAAACTTATTTATAAGTACTTGCCCGTTTAAGGTAAGCCTGTCTCCAATTCTCAAAAAAAAGAGCAAAAATGTTACATACTGTTACAGAGCTTGGCAGTAATTTGCTGAGAGAAATGACTTATAGTTACCTTGGCTGGATTCAATTGTGTATCACTGAGAACTTCCCTTAAACACCTGTTTAACAGCTTGGCAACACTGAAAGCATGAAATCAGAACCGCATATCCTTCTGCCTGCTAAGTTTATTGGAACTTTAAAGGCTCATAGATACATTCCTCTTGAACCCTCTAACCTCTGCTACTCAACTCAGTCCTCATAACCTTTCTAACACAGTTAAACTAGCTTTCATTTTGTTCTGTGGTCCTGAAAAATAGCTTTTAAGGAAGTTGCCAGTTTTAACTGTCTAGACTATTCACATTAAAAGGTGTTAGTGAAAGGGATCTAAACAGCAAGGGATCTACATTTCAAATGCTCTAAATGGCAGAGGTGCTTCCAGTAAAAGTTTTGATTCAGGTAGCTCTATTGTGGAAATAGGGCCCAGGTGTAATATGGAGCCACTATCAAGGGTGCCTATATACAACTGTGGAGGCTGCTCTGTTGTACTATAAATACACCACATCATAGCAGACTCAATTAATTGAGTCTGCTTCAGCGTGTTTAGCATGCTCCACAATTACCACACTCCAGCCAGCCTCCACATCTCGTGTATCAGCATCCCTGTGCTTCAAAATGGTGGCAGGGTATAGCAGTGTTTTAGATAAAATGCCCCTGCTGCCATTTTGAGGCATGGGGAAACTTATACACAAGGCACTCTGGGCACTTTAATTAGACTGGCTATTGGAACCGCTCCAATTTAGAACACCCCCCCACCCCCCCAATTGTCAGAGCACATATATAGCTACCCCAAGTTTGCAGGCTCAGTTCTGCCCTGTGCCAGAGCAAAAGTTGGGAACTGGAAAGGACTGGGCTTTGCTTGTACACTGGAAAAAGGATAGCATATTTTAGGTAGTGCTGTTGGCAGATCTCCTGCTGGCAGATCTCCTGCCAGCAGAGTCGCATTGTGCCAGCACATTACTGGGCCTCTCTTGATCTGATCACAGACAGTCCTTCCTGCTCCTTCTTCTTATTTTGTAGGGCAGCACAGCTCTGATGGAGACGTTGGTAGGCAGCAGAGTGGGTACAGATACTGACATAACAATTTCCATAGCTTTATACTGGCCAGAGAATCCATCTACACAAGGAAAATCCTTCAGGGAATTTTCCCATCCGGTTTAGATTCCCTCTGTCATGTATGACCAGTGCTGAAAAAACTTTAGATCACTAGAGAATTGGCCCCTGTATTCTTAATGGCTCTGAAGTTTGTGATTGTTCAGATCTCAGATTTTGATTGAGGGCCATCTCTTCTGAAATACACAGCTCTCTCAGTTGTCCTGCTTCCAAACTCCAAATAGTGGGGTCTAGCACTGCTGGGGCCTGGATATTTAATGCAGTTGTACTGGTATACTTTACACTGGTTTTGTACACAGATATAAATTAAACTTGGATCTGAAATGGACAGATGAGTAGCTGCAGGCAGTAGACGGTTATTAATGTACCTCACAATGAGGTGACAAGGGAACAGGTATTAGCTTGTTTACCATCAGCAAATAGCTAGTTTAGGAGCTGCTGAAACACAACACCTGCAAGGTATAACTTTTTCCTTACAATAAGTGTATAACTTACCCAGATCATCAGACTAATCCTACATCAGATTGAAACTATACTGGTGTACTGTATGTTTATATAAATATTATGTATTTTTAGAGATACATAGATATGTTTACCCCTTTATCACACTGATAAAATGTTGATTTTAGCGGGGTAATGTGCCCACTCCCTCAGTCTGTTTCATTACTATCTCATCACAGTGATGAAAGCAATGTATAGCTACTTTAAGTGACCATAGTATACCATTAGGTAATGAGTTCAATGCTTGTTCCTGATTTCTGCACCAAAGTGCACAGGTATGTAAATGCAAGAACAAATTTTACTGGGGCAGGTGAAGAGATCAGACTCTAGTTGTCTATTCCACTAAAATTTTCTGATCACTTGCCCAGACACTTTTCTATTTTTTTTTCATAGAAAATTGTGTAAGTGTTGGAAATTGGGAAAGTTTTGACACTTTTGAGATTTGCCCATAAATAATTAGTTGCAATCACAGTGAACAGATCTTTTTAGAACAGTGCTATGTTAATTTATAAAACACTGATGGGCTAGTTAGGAAAGCCAAGCTTTAGGCCCCAAGGAGGGAGAGTCTTAGCTTTCATTTAATAATTAAGTAAGTTTGCAGTCCTACTCCTCACAGAGATATCCTTGAAAATGTAAACTACTTATCAGAGATGAAAGTAACAAGCAGCTTGGCTCTACTTCTGCAGCATAAGGTCATCTTTGTGCATAGTGATGTGGAAATAGAAAAGGGAGACTAATGGACATGTTGGGCAGGAGTGGCAAATATTGACTAAGTTTTAAACTTCAAGAACGTTCATTTAAATTTACTTCCCTAACTCACGTTAACTTTTTTTTTATCCTTTGCAGAGGACATTTCTCAAAGCTGAAAGTGAAGAAGAAATTTTTGCCCATCTTGGCTTGGATTACATTGAACCATGGGAAAGAAATGCCTAAACAGCTTTGCCTGTATAACTTCATCAGCACTTAGAACATTGTCAGTGTCTGCTTGTAGACTTCACTGCTATAGCACCTTTTGAAATGAGAGATATGCCTCAAATATCAGTGTGCCTTCGCTGTTTATCAAGAAAATTATGGGAAAAAGTTAGAATTCATTATAGATGCTAATATTTTAAGTGCTTGTAGAAAATAATATGTGGGAGATGAAATTTCATCACAAGTTTTGGACAAGAGTGTCAAGTTAGTGTGTTTTGAATGTTTTCAGACATTGTGCTTGGTAGTTGTGCAAGAATAGATTGTGAAATTTTAATAATAGGTTAGCCAATCACTTGTTTAGGGTGGTTTAGATGAGGATAACCCTGTCTTGAGTGGGGGGAAGAGGGCAGTTAGACTTAATGACCTCCTGAGGCTCTGTCCAGCCCTACTTTGTTTTGATTCTGTGAAATAAAAACCTTACGTAAAAATGATTGTTTTGTGTCACTCTCTGTATTTCCTTCAAATCCTGCACCTCATGGTGCTCAAACATTTATTATGGCAACTGGGGATAATTGTGACACATGGAACTGTTAGGCTTTGTCTGGTACCTGAGAATGGTCACAAGAGTGGCAGAGAAATTTAGGAGCTGGAGGGACTCCTAAAACTCAGGATAATAATCCTGTGCCCAGTCATACCTTGTCATAACACAAAGCAGACCTGTCTTAGGACAGAGTCTGGGACACAATTTGCCAAGAAGGTAAATTCCAATATTAGAGTTGAATTGTATCAGTGGCTATTAGAGCAAATTGGGAAATGCGCTTCTGTATCATGAAAATTCCCAAGATTTCAACATTTTCCTGTGCACTGGATTCATGGTTTTATGAAACATGGATCAAGACCCCTTAGTGTAGCCAATAAGTAAATATTGGAACAATTGGGATGTAGGTGGCCTGTATCGGAGTCTCTGCTTTTCCAGCTGCACACCAAGTACTTGAACCACAGTATCCCAAATCTTGGCTGTCCTAACTACCATGTTATTGATTATTCTCTATTGGGGGCACTCTCTGTATCATGCTAGCGCTGATCTACTTTCAAATTAATAATTAAATATTAATTTAGAAATTTGAACCCAAATGGTCTACATCCCAGATGAATGTTCTTGGTCTACCTTGACCAGAAATTCTTTCCTGAACCTGAAAAGTCTTTGTAACTGATAGCTTCCCTTAAAAAGTATTTAAAAATCCATATTTTATGCCAAAGCATTTTTTCTTAGAATATTCATGGCCCATTTTAGTGTCTATTATAGAAACAATAACAAGATTTGTAACGTATTTATGCTTTAATGCAATTCTTCCCAACAAGAACATGTTTTGCTTTAAAATGTAAGGTAATTAAAATGTAACTATTAATTTAAGTTGTAAATTAAAGGTGATGACAACACCAGGAGTGGCCAACTAATTTTCTCTCTAAAAGCAGAGAAACTCTGAAGGCTAATTTCACATCTCCAGATGATAAGGGAGAAAAGGAGAGTGAGGGGGACCATGTACAGCTATTATTACTAATAGTAATGGCTTCCCATATTTAAATTATATCAATATCCCATGGCAAAGTGGACTTTAAAGGTTCCACGTATGCATAAAATATGTCAAAACTAAGAAATAAATTGACAAAACTACTGGAAGACTGATTTAAAGTGCTGAAGTTACAGCTGGTAAGAGGTAATTATAAATAGGAACCCTTCAGAAGCTGGTCCCAAAAAGTATTGTGTTTTTAAATTAGTACCACTGTGAAGATAAGTTCTAGTACACATTTTATATGCAAGCATTGGACTCTAGTTAATGAAATAAATAGAAAACTACCCATTCTTTAATCTAGGGTAATCTTAATTCATAGTGACTAGGTTTAGTAAAAGGAATGTTTTGTAAAAGTATAGGCACAAATTTGTGACAAAGACACTTACACGACAGGTTTGAAACCGAAACATTATTCTCACATTTTTACTGGTCCCAGTCAACTAGGGAATGGATTCTCAAAATTGTATTAAACTGTATTAAAATTAAACCAGGGAAATAGAAAAATGTGATAATGGCATGGAATTTTATTTTTGCCTGAGCCAATAAATCCATTCCCTTATATGAAGCTTTGCTAACTGAGCTGAAAATATAATGCTACCTTCAAAATTGCTGTAACTAGAAAGCACTCATATTGCTTTCTGCTTCATCATCATGCCACTACATGAAGTACTTTCCACAGTGTTTCACATCAAGATGCTGACACTGAAGCAGCAATGAGATTTTTTTCAGTCCTAGTGCATGAGAACAAAAGCTTTAGCTGCTTTCCCAGATATACTTCTTCAAGCAAAAATTTGTTAGAAATTATATATTCTGGTGGTGCTGTTTCTGCAGATTTCATACCACAGAGGAAGTATTTAACATTCTTATAATCCACAGAAAGAAGCTTTTGCAACCTATAACTCCCATTTTCCCTGCATATGCATTTCTCATAATTATGCCACCTGTAGGAAGAAGTATGACAAACAGATATATACCAAAGTTTCCAGTATGGGAGAAAATATGGCAACGTTTTGTCCTTTCTGTCACTTCCTTCATTTTAAAAAATATTTTGGCATATGGGAAAATAATATTGCAAATGTCTTGAAAAAGAATGACAGGATTGAATAACAAATATTTACAGTGAATTAATGACTTACAGCATTATTATTGTTAGGGGCAAGATTCTTTGCCCTGTCTTATGCAGGAGGTCAGACTAGATGATCATAGTGGTGCTTTCATGAAGTCTATGAAAAAGTCACTTTTTGTATTTACACCTGTCTGAAAGGAGCAGCTATACTAGTTATTACCATAGTCATCACAGCATTCTGATAACGGACACCAGTGTAAATTGGGGAGTGACCTGAAACATTCAGAGTTGGACTGTATGTCAAGTATGAGGCTTAGAAGAAATTGGTAACAAAATGGCCTCTGATAGCGCTGCATTGCCCAAGTCACAGCATATGCCGAGGCAAAATGAAGTATATATTGTTAGCAGAGGATGGACACAGGAACAGAAACAAATTTCATAACAAGGACAAGTAGGTCATTTCTTGAAAGAGGAGGAGTGGAAAAGAAAATCAACAAACAAACCAAAAACCCCAATAACAACAAGAGGAGGATTTCAATACCTAATATTTAATCAGCTTCAACATGTTACAGAACAGTTATTAACTATGCCATATTTTAAGTAATAACTGAGGCCATGGGGATTACAGAAGCTGTGACCAGACCTGTAGGGGTGGCTATCTCCCTGCTTCACGATTCTGCACCCCTCCCCTCCCCTCCCCCCCAGGGAGGACAGACCACACTGCAGGAGCAACAGTCAGAGATTTTTTTTAAGTCCCCAAATCAGGTAAAAATCCTGCCTGCTTCCCCCTCCAGCAGCTCCTCTTTTCTCAACTCATGCTCCCCTTACCCTCTCCTCCCATAACTGCCGCTGTCCCTAGGGCTAGGGACACACATTCAAAAAGCCTGAGCCTGAGTTGATTCAATGTTTGCAGGTTAGTCTAACCTGCCCTGGTTGAATCAGGTTGCTACTGCACAGACATTCTCTCTGGACTGAGGAGATGCAGGCACATGCCTGCACTGGCTCAGGCTTAGAAGCTGGGCTGGGGCGGGGGGTGCTAGAGCAAACCTCCCTTCCCTTCTCCAGTTCTGAGCTGAGCAGGGCATAGCCAGGCACCAGCAGGATGTTTGGATTAGGGAGCGGTTTAAACCCCCACCATGGCTTGCACAGTACTAGACATTTCCCTACTTGCTGCTCAACGGGCGGGAGTGTTCCCAGCCCCCAGCTAGCACTCTGAGGCAAAGCAGGGATATGCAGTGCATACATCTGTTGATGATACTGAGCTTTTCAATCTCCCTCTCCCTGCTTCTTCATACTGTCTGCAAACCTGACAGGCAAGGGAGTCAGCAGGTAGCTGATAGCACAGTGTTTAGCAGCCCATCAAAAAACAAAAGCCTCTCTCATTAATTCAAGCTCTTCTTAAACAGCTTTTTCCAAGGAAAGAATGGAGGGACATTATCAGGTGACATGTTGATTAGCTCCACAAAGCCCTAAGTGGACACTGTTCTGTCTGCCTGTCCCAGTGAAATTGGAGACACATACACATATAGACACATCTCAGCATTAGCTAGCATACCACATGCCTAAGGTCCATGGGGCTGGGGTCCGTACTGTGGGAGATGGGAAGGGGGGAGGGGGGGTCCTTGCTTGAGCAGCAAGGCAGGGAAAGCCAGGGAGACCCTGCTGTGCCTGCAGTCTGCACCAGAGCTCTGGCTAGGGAGCAGAGGGGTGGGGTCAGCCCTGTTCTCTGGAGCAGAGAGCACAACCCTGCCCAGCCCAGCCAAGCCAAGGGCTGCAAAGCATCTGGGATGCTGCGGAACTCTGGTTTAACTTAAACCAAGAAGGAGTCTGGGACAGACGTTGCATAAACTGGTTTGACCCAAATCAGTCAAGTCTATATTCAACCAGGTTTATCTTAATCCAGTTTCAGTCATTTTGAAACTGATTTAAACCTGTAACAGAACATAAATTCAGTGCATATAAACCAGTTTCTAATCACTTAAACTGGTTTCTGTTTAATGTCTGTGCCTAGCCTGGCTGACTCAGGAGCAGGGGAGCTCCAGCCTGTCTGTGCAGGAGCTGAGCTTAGCTAGGGACAGTGTTAATGGTGGGTGGGTTCCACCTTCTTGTGTCTGCTCCCAAGCTGGCAGGAAACAAGTGGGGATCAGGCAGGGAAAAGCACCACTGCCACTGCTGCTGTTGTTGAGCCAGAGCCTAGCTCCCTGTACATCCTAACTGGAGTGAAGCAGGGGTGGTACTGGGGCTCCCTCTGCCCCTGGGTCAGCTGGGGACAGCAGCAGTGTTGGATAGGGGAAAGGGGGGGAAGTATCAATAAGCACAGAGGGAAAAGGAGGAGGCATGATTCTTACCTGCTTTGAGGACTTAAAAAAGTCCCCAGCTGCTGTTCCTGCAGCATAGTCCAAAAGGGACATGGATCCATGACACTGCGCACTGCTGGATTGGCCTCTGACTGAGGCCAATCCACCAATGTGCTGAAGTCCCTGAGCCCTCTGCTAGTATCACTGGCACTTGACAGTTCTCCGCACCTTATGGAATTGAGCCACAGTTAAGGCAGGGAGAGGTTATAAGAAAGAATCAGGATGGAACAGGTTAAAGGAATCAAAGTCTTGATCATTGGAACATAGTCTAATCAAGAAGAGCTACTGCAATCTCCCTACAGTGCTAGTGGAGCTATAGGACACATTGGTAATAATTCTTGTAAACTTATGAAGGACAGGTGAAGCCTGGGGGATTGGAAAAGGGCAAACACTTGTAAAAAGGGCAGACCTATGTTTATGAAGGGAGGAGGGAAGAGGGGATTTCAGATCAGTAAGTTTAATACCTATTAAATTGCGAGAATGATTAATAGACTTTATTTTTTAAGTACCTAGAGGAAAATAAAATGATAAATCATGGGTATCATGGATTCAGCAAAAACAAATCATTCCAAACTAATCAAATGCTGGAGTTCCTGGAGGTTGATTTAAAAAATATCTGCCCCTCCTCCCCAGTTTGCATGCCAAAGTAATTTGGCAAGATTTTTGAGGGGGTGAAAGATCAAAGATGTTAAAAGCTTTAAAAAAAAACGATCCTGATAATTGGGCAGTGACCCTATGGTAGGGAGTTACAACAGCGTAACAACATAAAATTATAATACGAATGAAAACACTATGTGTTTCAGAATTGTCATGCAATTCCTGTGATTTTCAATGACTGACAAATAGCCCGTGTCATGTTTTCCAATAATAAATTGAGCTTTGTTTCCCATATTCAGGTGGAGGGGCGCATTGTTCTGGCACAGGGATACACATAAAGAAATGAAGACTGAGACTTTAAAGGGCTTTGCAAGGAGGATGAACTCTCTGAGTGACTGTTGTTGAAATAATACACTAGATATGAGCTGATGCAGTTGTGACACACAGGTGCCTAAATAGAAGAGGATCTGAGCTAAGAGCCTTCCAGGTCTCTTGCAGCTAATTAGTTGGTGTGTGTGTGTGTGTGTGTTTACAAGTGTAATTTTCTATATAACTCATTTTAATAAGCATTTGCCTCTGCTGTGTTTGTACATTAAGCACCTTTTATTTTAATCAAATAGCACAAGATGAAATGTGTTTAGCTGGGCACATGTTTCCTTAGTGGTATAGAAGAACCACCCAGAGGGAACACCTTCATGTGCACTTTAATATGCAGTATCCTATTTTATTGTACATTAAAGCATCACATAAAAAACATGAAAATATGCTAATGCACAGTAAAAAGGCTACTGAACATTAAGTGTCACTAAAAAAGCATTTGCTTTTGCTACTGCGCGTTAGGGCAGCTTACTGTGCATTTATTTAGTACCTCACATTGGAGGTACTAAAATTAATGTGAAGTAGAAAAAGAGCATTAATGCATGTTTAGAAGTGCCGAGATATACTTACCAGTACTTCCCTATTAGACCCAGTACACTTAGCATGACCCATCTCTTGTGGCTATTCATCTTTTCTCCTACATACCATTTTTATGGTATTGTGTATATTAGCTTTATCAAATGTCTTGTCTGGATAGGTTAAATGAAGATTTAACTCTTGCAGGATGGAAGTGCAAAGGCTTCAATATCCCAGATTTCTTCCATTGTTCCATTCCAATGGGAAGCAATTTCCAAATATTCCTTCTTTCTTGGTGTTCCATCATTCCCAGAATGTCCAAATAATGGTGTTTAGATTCCAGCTACAATCCAGTCTAGATGGGGCTTTTTATTCTGTCTTCTCTGCTTCATTTACCTCTTGAATTGTTTAGGTAGATAGTTGATACTATGGTGCTTTGACTTCATCAATAAAAGGCATTTAAGTGGACCCTCCCCCAGTAATTTTTGTAAATTGTTGAGTCATAGGCTGAACCATAGAGGCATGTACCATATAGTTTGAATACAGCAGCTTTTCGTTTCCCTCTTTAATCCTTACCCTGCTTTTTTGGCTCCAGGACAGGCTTTGGCCACTGTTGCTCTTTGCCTATTTTATGTCATATGGCTATGTCCAGATAAGTGCAAACAGTTGGTTCCCTGTGAACAAGAAGCAGTGGCACACTTTATGCCGCTGCTACATGTCTCCAGGGAATGCCTGTGCCATGTGCCTTCTGCTACACATCAGGTTACCCTGGGTGGGGTAGGGGAGGCTGGGACCAGCAACTGTACTAGCCCCAGCAGCCTTACTTGGGATTCTGGGGGCCAGGGAAGTTGCAGCCATGGTGCTTCTGCAGCTGGGAGCCTGGCCAGCAGCTGGAGCATGGATCCAGGGGGCCAGGCTCTGGTTTTGGGTGGTGTGCATTGCTGCCATGTGTGCTGACCCACTTTTTTTCTGTGCAGGTTTTTTTGACCCTAGGATCTTCTCCCAGGGTCAACCCCCCCACACCCCGTGCTGCACAGTAGTAGCACAGGAAATGCCTGAATGTGCATAGCGTGGTGCCACAGATGGGTCTGCATCATCACATACCACATGACTGTGCTCATCTGGATGCAGCCTACGTGGTAATTTGCTTTTTGTAATAAAAAGCTGTTAGTGTGCATCACAGACAATCTATTGCATGCCTCTGGATTTGCACTGGGTAGAACATGAGGAAATCCTAGGGAGCTGGGGAGACATGGGCACTCTCATTTAGAATTTATGTGATGTTTCTAATTTTCTCCTAAATACCATATTGTCCTAAGAAACAAAATACACAGAAGACTCAGTCCCCTTGCCTCTCCCACACTGATAGAGGTGGTTCTGGACCCCTGATAATCTTCCCTGAGAACAGCTATAACAAAAAAGCCTCTGTAGCAGCTTCTGTCCAATCCCCATTCCCTGCGGTTGAGACCATGAATAGGGCCCACATCTGGCTCAAGAATCTGATTTCTGTAACAGGCCCTGAGGACAGAGTGCACAGCAGTCTCAAAACTCAAATCATAAAGTACGTCTTTGCTCCCCTCTGCTTTTAGCTGTGATATGACTTTCTTGGACTCTGAGCATCTGGGCCTGATTATATTTCTAAAATACATGCAGTTTACACATGAGGAAATACAGATGCTTTCACCTAACCCTGTTGCATTGGTAAGCATACGTGATCAAACCACAGATCCAGTAAGTATGGTACCTGTCCCTGATAGTTGATGCTTGACCCTTCAGAAGTGGAGAAAGCTTCAATAATATTTAATTTTTAATTATAAAATTAAATAAATGTAATTTATTTTTTCAGTCTAATTGTGGATCATTTTGTTGGTGAGATGCTAAGCATTTCCCAATCCTGTGGGTAATTAAAGGTTAGTAAAAAAATCTATATTATAAAACATAAAATGAAAATAATGAAAAGGACAAAAACTATCCTTTCAGCTCAAGCTCAGGGGAGTTCCCCAATCACTAACAACACAGATCAATCCATAGTATTATTTGGCCTAAGGCTCTCTACTAAAACCAAGTTCTGTGTTCCAATATCACTTCATACAATGTCAAAGTATAACTAGGAAAAATTTTCTTGCTTTGCTTCACTCAAACCTCTTTGGAAACCTTCATCTTAAAAGCATAAAATCCTTTCTTCAGTCAAATCATGTTATAGATAACCAAGAAAACCTTACATACTCCTTTAATCCAATACGCGCAATAAATATTATTTCTTTTCTCAGTTCATAGACCATTCCCATAATCAAAAAGGGTACTAAACTGCATATCCCAGAATTCATTGTACTGAGATCAAAGATCACACTCTGCTGCTGCTAATACTACTACAGTTTGCAGCCAGCCAGCTGTGGCCATTAGTGAGAGACCTCTGTTTGTGAGGACACCATGGATGAGTATTAAGTTTTCTCATTTCAGTTGTTTGTTTAGCTGTTTAAGGAAGCAAACAAACTTGTTTGGTGAAGAAAGCAAAGGTACCTTTGAAATGTTGTATGTATTAAAATTCAGCTCCTCTTAAATACACGCAAGAGATACTATGCTAACTCTTTGCAAACTGTTATTCTTCCCCTGAAAATAACACAGTGATTCAAAAGGACTTAAAGGGATAAGCTTTCAAACTCTTTTACCATTACATTTTCCAGGTCATAAGTGTCACAACCCAAGGGTGTGATTTTTGTTTGTGTGCACTTCGGCACTGCTAAATTATTTCCCGCCACTCATAGCTTTCTTTGCAGGGTGCATTTCTAGGTTGCAAAAGAGAAATGCACGGTGCAAGGAGTTCCCACCATTCACATGCAAATTTGTGTCCCACTATTGGCCAGTTCTAAATTATTCCCAAGTGGCGGCTAGCGATTGCCTTGCTAGCCATATAAGAGGCTTGAGCGGTTTCCGCCCAAGTTGGAGGAGGAAAAGGAGAACTCCACAACCATCTGGAGAGAGAAAAGAGAAAGAGGAGGGCTTCACGTCTCGTGAAGATCTCTAAGCACTGCGGAGCCTATCAAACCCAGCGTGTACCTCAAGAAGGCTATAGGGGTCTGATCAACCTCTGGCCTCTCCCCGTCGCCGCCTGATCCCTCGACGTACCCTTCCC
>NW_005842518.1:420489-421542 GCF_000455745.1 Alligator sinensis | reverse complement strand
GTGTAAGTAAAATAATCTTTAATCAACCGCTAAGCTTCCGTGCCTAATTCTAGCGTGCTGCCTGCCTTCCCTGACCCGGTGTGTCCGGGCTGCTGGCCACAGCCCGCCGCCCGAAAAACCCCCAAGGGCCTCGGACCGCTCCCGGCCCGCACATGGCGACGAGGATGGGATCAGGGGAAGGCACGCTGGAGCTAGAATTAGTTAAGAACTGCCCTTGGTGCAGTGGAAAACGCCAAGTAGAAAACTTCATGGAACTGGAGGCGCATATCGCTTACAACCAGGCGGGTGGAACGGGTGAGAGGTTTATCAGCGGACGTCTTTCACTGAAGGGAGAAGAGGGAGCTTCCAAAGACGGAGCCCCAAGAGAGAGGGAAGTGTATCTGCACTCCGCGGCTTTCAGGTGTATAATGAGCGATGAGCGGGTCCTGTTCAGGCCCCTCGACACTGTGTCCCTCGCCAGAGTCAACCCGGTGGGTGAAGTAAACCTGACCCTCACCCGAGAGTGTGCCCGTTGTCTAAGATGTGCTCGGGAGAGTGAAGAACCGGTGCCAATTGACCAGTTCGCCCCCTTTATGCTGGCATCTAGATTAAGGGGTGGCGAGCTTCCATCCGAGCTCCGCGAAGATCTGGAGACGGAGGGACGCGCCGCGGATAAGAGGGTGGCCCCACAATACGACAAGGGGGGAGTGTTAACTGCAACTTTTCGCACTGTAACCGATTTAATGCAGAAGAATTTAAGTTTGAAAGCCCAGCTGCGTGTGGCCGTTCGAGCGGTCAAAGAAGCAGCTGCAAAAGAGAATCCTGAAACGCCACGACAAGATGGCGCCGAGCAAGAGGGAGACCACGTGGAAGAACCGGAATAGAAGGGTGGAGCTTCGGAGGAACCCGCGAGAGTTCGGTCAGCGACCCCGCCCACTGACGCAGCGTCGCTTCCGGCGACCACGCCTTCTTGCCGACGAAAGGGAGAATCGAGCGGAGGAGGGTATCTGCCCCTCCTGCCTGAAGCAATAACAGCAGCAGTGACTCCCGCAGCAGCACGTCAGCCTGTCACAA
>NW_005842518.1:395197-419847 GCF_000455745.1 Alligator sinensis | reverse complement strand
CAGCTAGCGATTGGCTTGCTAGCCGTATAAGAGGCTTGAGCGGTTTCCGCCCAAGTTGGAGAACTCCGAGGAGAACCCCGCAAGGGAGGACTCCACGACTATCAGGAGGAGGAGGGCTTCACGTCTCGTGAAGATCTCTAAGCGCTGCGGAGCCTATCGAACCCAGCATATACCTCAAGAAGGCTATAGGGGTCTGATCAACCTCTGGCCTCTCCCCGTCGCTGCCTGATCCCTCGACGTACCCTTCCCTGCGTGCAAGTTCCACGGAGCCTAGCAAACTTCGTGTGAGTGTATCCAGAGCTCTGTCCGGGTTCGAGTCCTGCAGGTTTATCTTCCCGTCACCGAAAACCCATTGCGACGTACTCTCGTGTTTTGCATCTTCCTGTCGCCGAAAACCCCCTGCGACGTACTCTCGTGCCCTGCAGGTTCGAGTTTTGTTTTGTTTTGTAACTGCAACTCAAGCAAGTTTTCCTGCCTGCACCGCGACCATCTTCGGTGTAAGTAAAATAATCTTTAATCAACCGCTAAGCTTCCGTGCCTAATTCTAGCGTGCTGCCTGTCTTCCCCGACCCGGTGTGTCCGGGCTGCTGGCCACAGCCCGCCGCGCGAAAACCCCCCGAGGGCCTCGGACCGCTCCCGGCCCGCACAATGAGAAGCAAGGAAACTTAAAGGCACTTAAAGGCTTGTGTGAGGAGAATTTCATTAGTATGCATGCCTACGTTCTTCAGTAGACTCTTTTTTATGGCTGCTATGTCTTTTCCACCCCAGGATACTATTCATTTACACCTGATAGAAAGAAAATAGCAAGTGGGTAATTTCTACTATATCTGTAGAAATATTGTAGAGTATATTCCTGTTGCAATGGGACATAGCACCACTGGATTAATATTGCCTCTGAACTGAAAGTTGGTGGATGGTTTCATGCAAAAAAGAAAATGCTACTAAAAGTTCAGAGGTTTACCTATCAGTCTTCATATTCTATGTGTTTAATGTTGATATATTATGTTTGCGTGTTAACATTTGAAGTATATTTTTAGGGCTGATTCTTCCCTTCTACTGGGGATACTTGTATAACTCCATGGAGTTCAAAGGTATTATTGTTCTGTAAAACAGAATCTAAACCTAATTAGTCTGATGTGTGTGATGAGTCTGATGTCTGTTGACTCCACGCAGATCTGAGGGTCACCAGCAGGTATCTGGTTGCAGGATTAGGTTTGTGACAGTATATATTCTTTGGGGACAGAGAGATTTTTTTCTTTTGCATGTCTTCTAGTGTAGGGCCATTCAATTAACAATAAGAACAGATGTTATGCATCTAATAGCAGTGTCTACACCCTTTAAAGGGTATGATGTAGAGAAGGCAAAATAATTTCTGTGTTGGTGAAAACACAAGCCAGAGAGGAATACAGGTCATGGATATCATTAAGCAAATAAGCATCAGAAGCAGATACATTAGGCCTCTAACCAACTGAACTTGTTAAATATACTGCAAGGGTGTGCAGAGGAAGACTCTGAAAAGCCTCAAAACAAGATAGAAACTGTGGATGAGTGGGCCATGCCGCTATGATTGCTAGCAACAGATGGCTGTTTTGACAATCCTGATAACATGAGAGCCTACAAAACACAATTTAAATATAAGAAAAGTGCCTCCGTGAAGATGTTCTAGTTTTGGATTCAGCTTTAGGAAATGAATGAAATAATTAGTGAACAAAAAACCTACAATTTGTTAAAAAGAAGAAAGGTTAAGTCTAGAAAACGTAAAGGAGAAAAGAAGATATCTCAGCTATTGATGATGCAGTGATGCATGAGAAACCAGGGCAAGTACCAGATGACAAGACATCTGATAAAAGCAGGCAATATCTTGTGCTAAAAAAGCATATGCTTAGTCTATGGTGAGGAAGGCCATTATGTCTGAGCCTGGAAAATCATATTAGCTTTGATGTTAAGGGTGGGGCAAATTAGCCGCAATTGACTAGGAGGGAATATTGAAGAAAAAGGGTGATGAGCTGTTATTAGTTGCACATGTCAACTATCAGGATGTAAAATTTGTAAAACAATAATTGAGGGCTGCAACATATCTTATTTTAACAAAGGGTTGGGAGCAAAAGTAAACTGCATTATGTTAATGGAGTTCAAGAAAAATAAATGGAGTAAAATCACAGAGGATGATAAAGAGGGCCATTTGTGACAAATGACTGTTACATGTAATTTGAAGATGATAAGCAGGGTGCTCACACAGAGGGAACTGATGCTTTGTGGATGCCTGCTTTAGTGCTTAGCTATGAAACAGGCACACAAGAAAGCATAGTTAAAAATTTCTTTTAACATAATAAAAAAATTGGTTAGCAAATGGTTACTGTAAAATGTAAGGTATTCTTAACCTGACAGATGAAAACGTTAAGATGATAAAAGTGAAGTTTCTGAAGCCTAGGATTTTTGGCAGAGGTTTACCACACTTTATTGTAACATGACCTAGGTATCCATGCATTTAGAAAAATTGCTAATATGGTATTGACATTTGGAATTTGAACTAGGATTACAGTACTTGCAAAGGCTAGAAGGCATTATTATTGTAGCAACTCAGGAAAACTGAGGATCAGTTGAGTCCCAAGAGACCTCAATAATACAAGAGAATGAGAGCATGGCAAATCAACAGTATAAGACAACTTTTCAAAATTTTTGCAGAGCCCCTATATTGAGTAGGCTAGATGCAGAGTCATGTGAAAGGAAAGTCAGGCT
Source organism: Alligator sinensis (assembly GCF_000455745.1). NCBI lineage: Eukaryota > Metazoa > Chordata > Crocodylia > Alligatoridae > Alligator > Alligator sinensis. Next base: position 417,108 of record NW_005842518.1, on the reverse strand, counting down.
GAATGAGGTACCCAGTTACATCCTATTGTTAAAACACACTGTATGTCAGGTTTAGATTTTTTGCAGTGTGGTTTGGCAGGATTTTCACTTAAGAAATCTTTCAGTGAGGGGCCCACAATACATCAGAAGATTTAAAGTTCAAACTCTAATAGACTTCTGTTATTCATGTGATGTATTACGCAATATGCTAGGTGCTGTTCAAGTTCCTGGGAAGAAACGGTTCCAGTTTAGAAAAGCTCGCAATTTGCATCACAAAACAGATAAATGTATTAGATTGAACTAATTTTCTCCATTTTTCTCTAATTCCTCAGTCCTTTAGAGAAAAAAGTGCTCCTTTTCCTGTCTTGCATCTGCAAGCCATGTTGCAGAAATAGATATACTGATCCATGAGTGACTGGTGCCTCCTGAATCTGGGAGGCCACCCGCAGAAGCCGCTGATGGTGGTGGCTCTGTCAGGCAGCATCACTATCAGACATCGTGGGGGGCACTGGCCCGTCAGGGGTGACACGTGCACCCCTGTGCATCCCCTACCAGTCTCCTATGCACTGATCTTTACAGCAAATTCAGCCCCAGCCAGCAGTTTCATGGCAAACTGTACCTAGCAGCAGAGACAACAGAGGATGTATTCTCAAATGGATACAGCTATACGCCACATGCCCAGTCTTATGTATGGATTATTTAGATACCAAGAGAATCACCAGACACAAATGGCTACAGAAAATTAACCCTGAGGATCTTGTCTAATAGGTTTGCTGTTTGCTCTTGCTGTCCCAGGCACTAATTATAAAAGTGGGCTCAGAAGTTTTCATATTTACTTTTTGGTTGCGTATAAAACTTACAGAGAAAGTAAGTCAGAGAACATGGGAATCACTATCACCCCAGGGGTGTTGTCCACTCTGCATGCCATAGCTTTTTACAATTTGCAAGAGACAAACTGAATACCACTATGCTTAAAGAAGGATGACACAGTCTTTTTTCTGTGTAAAACACACACACACACACACACACACACACACACACACACACACACACACAGAGGAAAAATAAGTAATAATGTCATGACTCATAAAGTTTTATGACACCAAGGCACTGTATGGTATTGAGCCTAGTTGAGATGCATGACAAAAGCTTTTGTTCCTGCTTACACAGCGTGATGTGGATGCTACTGCTGTCAGTCAAAATATGTGATTCTGTTCTCATGATGTTAGATTTATACTGATGTAACTCCTCTGTCTATTATGGAGTTACTCCTTATTTATATCAGTGAAAGATCTGAATCAGACCCAGAATGCCTGTGTGGAGTGAAACTGATATAGAAAAGCTGCTGTCATTTGGGTAGATCTATATGGCGTAAGGCAATGCTGTGCAGAGATACTCTAAGCTAGCTCTGCACCTGTTTGCTCTGGTACTAAAAGCAGACCTAGTGCAGGATAATGCAGGGTAATTACCTCTGCTGAGAAGCAGGGCTTATTAGCCCAGGTGCAGTCTTGCTTTAGTTGTATTGTTTACAGTTCTGGAACTAGTGCATGTCAAACTAGCTTGGGTATTTCTGCACAGCGCTGCCTTGCATCATGTTGACTTTGGTATGTGAGTTAGTGCATTCATATTTAGCTCAGAGTATCTCTGCATGGTGCTGCCTTGAGTGAGGGAAAAATTACATAAGGATGTTTAAAAGGTTAACAAAAAATCTCAGAAGATTCCAGCTCCATGAACTTGAGTGAGAGGACTAGGATACCTTAGGAAGGGGCATCGTACAGAAACCTTCAGAGAACACTAGATTATTAATGTTTTGCAGGAGGTCATTTTATAGAGTGTTCTGGATACGTCAGATGAGACTTCTCGATTTTAGAATGTCAAATTAATGAACAAATGTATGGAAACTGAAAGCATGCTCCATAACTGTACAGAAATTCTTTGTTCAAGCATCATCAAGGCCAGGAAGAGACAAAGTCTTGTCTTGCTGTCTGACAACCCAGTATCAAGCTGTCAAGCATCATTGCACTTATGCTACCATGGACTGTATGAATAAAATATCATCAGAGTTCTTCTCTGAGAGATAACACCACCAAAACTGCTCATGAAGTTCTTACAAAAGCAATTGTGATTTCCTGAGAAAACTGACTAATTAACAGCTGCAAAGAGAATAACACATGCATCAAATGGTGACAACAACCCCGCCCTTCTATTGTCCATTATCTAACTGCAGATATTGGGCTAAATTCTGCCCTTAGTTACACCTAAGCAACTGAGACTAGAATTTAGTTAACCAACTGTGTTATCAACCTAATTGATTTTGTGAAGAGGCTAAAAGGATGATACTTCCATTGCTTTGGCTATTAAAAATGTCTTAGCTAAACACAAAACTCAGTTTACTGAATTCATTAGCATTCATGACTGATAATGCAAATGTGAATTATGTCACGGTACACTCAATATACCATCTGCTCCAGAAATAAAAACAGCTGTTGGTAAATGTAAACTGCAGAGCTTACGTGGTATGCAATATGTTCAAATACTGTATGGAATAAATAAATTGGATGTTGACAATCTATTGTGTTACAAGTATACAACTACTTTCTTGACTCTAAAAAAGGAAGACCTTAGCTGCAAGTATTTTTGAGATGGCAGAGGAAATCATTGTGCCATGTCCCATCCAAATAGCTCTTGCTGAAGCCAGCCATTGACAGCCTGCAGCAGTCATCATCTGCAGTTATGAGATGCTTTAGAAGCATGGACATAGATGAGAGTGCTCCTCTATAGCAGAGGTTTCTGTGGGCGAACGATGATGATGATAATGATGCCATTGCATTTTGTGTTGACATTATTGAAATTGACTGAAAAATGTTGCTGAAAGATTTGTTAAATTTCCAAGAATGCATTTTGGAATTCTGATTTTGTGAAAGATTTTTGTGATTTTTCTCATTTTGTGAAAACAAGGATAATGGAGATCACTGGATTCATGAGCAGGACAGATTTACGTACGCCCAAGGAAGGTGTTTTGCCTTCCCTTGAATTTAGTTGCTAGGATACTGTTGGATAAGTTAGAGAAAGGCAAGGGTGACATTTTGAATTTCATATAACATGAATATGTAAATGGTATGTCCATACTCTGTTTGGGGGCAAGTTGAAGGCTTACTGTCAACTACCCTTGGCCATATGAGTCAGCCCTTCCTGTCTAAATTATACTGCTGTGGCAAACTGCAGAGAGCAGAGGATGAGGCATAAGTAATGAACAAATGGATTCCTAAAAACAGAGTCCTTTTAGGAATCACATTCACTGATCCTCTCTCTCTCTCTCTGTGCTTTTGTGCTAAGCTGAAAAAGGAAATGGGGTGCTGAAGGGATGTGTATTGAGTGCTGACCCACAGTGTGTTCAGTGTAGAAGAACTGGCTAAGAGAAAGCTTGACTTAGGCCTCTGATGCTCAGGAGAGCTGTGTGAGGTTGACTGGATTGCTGCTGAGAGGCAAGCTAAGAGGTTTGTAATGTGGATGGATGGTTGGTGTATTTGGGCTAGAGGGCAGACATGGGAGGCACCTTTAGGTAGCCGTATAAACTCACCCATCTTCTGATATTACAGTACTTGTAAGCAAATGGTCAACGAGGTTTGAATGGAAAGAACTACAAACCAGATTGCTGAATTTACATGTTTTTTATATTCAGCTTTCAGGTAAATTATTTATTTCAGTGTAAGTATTTTTGCCAAGTTCTCTCTGTCTTGATTGGGGGAAATAGTTGTAGGAGAGGCGATTTGCAAGAATTCTCAAACACAGTAACTGCTCTTCATGCAACAGTGGAAAGAGTTGTAGGAGAGGCGATTTGCAAGAATTCTCAAACACAGTAACTGCTCTTCATGCAACAGTTACACATAAGCTCTGTAGAAAAGAGGGCATTTTGCTTTTGCTTTGAATGTTGCCCTAGACTTCCAGCTAAGACAACCATTGCATAATTTCTGAGAGAGAAAAGTAGCAGTGACATCTCTTTCTGGGAATCTGTGAGGTCCTCCAAATACTGACGTAACATTCGTTCCTACTTTTCTTGTGGGAAACACAAATTGGGAAAATAGCATAACAACCTAGCTTTTAAGATAAAATCCTTACAGAGAAAACTGTAAAAGCTCAGGATTTTAATTTTAATTGGATGGAGGAGTAACCACTTTATTAGCATTCTAAGAAGGAATTTATCAGACAAACTATCACTTGAGTTTAGGTAAGCATCTATGATTTTGTTAATGCTAAAGTGTCCTGTCTCCAGAGTTTCTGTACTTCCCTAAATACATCTTTGTTGGATCACTTCACATTTCTCTAAGTCAGTTACATAACCTTCAGATAAGTCTTTAAGCTTTCATACTCCAATACACTCCTCTCAGCTGACTATTCTTTTCCTTCAACCTTTCAATATATCCTTATTCATTTATAACCCACAACTAGAGGTGGGCAGATTCTGCAAACACTGTTTGCAAAAATATGCATGCAAATTTAAACATGAATTTGCTGCATTGCTATTTGTGACCTTCTTTACACATTGACCATGAATATTTGTCTGAAAAAGATATTTGCTTATAAGAATGCTGATGGAAAATGAAAGTCATGCAGATACATGTGCCAGCATGAGTTTGCTTCAGACCCTGAAAGTATCAGTGGGTGCGTCTATATGTGTTATTAATGTGCTTTAGGCTTACTGTGCAGTAAAATTATGTGCAGTAAGCCTTCCCCTGGAGCAGGTGTACATGTGCTCCCTGTTGGGAAGCCTGGTATAGGACTGCTCCCGTATGGCTCTGCCCCTCTGCTACCCTGGGGGCTGACAAGGGGCAAAAGGGCTGGTCCCAATGTACATGGAGCCAGGAGAGCTCTGCTGGTTGCAGTGGCAGCTGTCTCCTGGCTTTGTGCATATCAGGACAGGACCTGATGAGCACAGGGCTAGGAAACAGCTGCTGCTGCAGCTGGCATAACTCTCCTGGCTCTGTTCACATTGGAATATACAGATGCCAGTGAGTCCCCTACTGGGTGGTAAAGCAACAAAAACTGTTGTCATAAATCCATAGGATGACATTGTTCACATTTCTTAAATAACTAGTAAAATATATATACTTAAGTATATGCCTCTCACACATGCTTACTGACTAATTTACAAACAGAAAAAAGGCCAAAGACATGGCATACATTCTCCTAGTCCTACTCACATTCTTCTAACACCTAGTTGTTTCCTCTTAACTGTTGAATTTTCCAGTAAGCCTCTTCTTTATGCTGTGCTATATGCCTGCTCTTCAGTTGATGATTTTGGATATTTCTTAATTAAAGATTTTTGCACATCTTGAAGCTAGTCTGGGGCAAGTGCTGTGGGAGAGAACTACAAGCTGAGCACAGTCTCCCCGCTCCCTATAGAGCCAGGCCAGGACAATATAAAACTATATACACATTTATTAATATTTACAGGGAACCTTAAAAGATAACTGTTAATATAAAACTGATACAGATATTTACATATAATATAGGACTAATAATCTTGTTTCTCTACAATGGATAACCACAACTGGGGTTCAAGTAAGTTACAAGTAAACACGGGTAAGTTACGGGGCAGGGTCCTAGCAGGACCTCAATATAGATTTTACATTCTAATGCTAGTTTTTCTTACTGATACAGGGGCACACAATTCACAGGATACAATATCAAAAAACATAAAATACAATATCACAAAATATAAGGTGCAATATCACAAATTATAAGGCACATAAGCATAGGAGTAACCTTAAGCCATTAAAAGGGTGCCCAAGGCCCTGCCATGTTTCTGGGTCCTAGATTACGCTCTAGTGACCAGTGAGGGAAGATCTTATTGCCCGTTGGGCCTCACACCAAGCCCCCTAAACAGTCCACAAACTCAGAAGGGATCCTGCCTGAACCTCCTCTCCAGGAACCCCTTTCTAACCAAGAAGGACTTCCTCTCCCCTGTGGGAACCCTATTCCTTAGCAACTCACAAATCTGATGCCCAGGTGGGGGTCCTCGTCCCCTCAGCGAGTGGCTTCTTGTTTGGAGAAGCGCTCTGGAGCCTCTGGCTCCTGGGCTGTTCCCCGTTCAGAGCCTCAAGCATCGTCGTATGCTCTTGGGGGCTTTGACTTTTGCTCAGAGTTGGAGGCCTGGACTACCTTGCGTGCCTCTGGGGCTTGGTCCATTCCTAGGCCCTCCAAGCAGTGTCTGCTGCACTGGGTTCCCCGCCACGTGCTGGGAGATGGAAACTCGTGCTGCCATGGATGGCTCCTGGAGTCTCACTGGCTCCACTCCTCCAGAGCCCTAGCCAATCACCAGGGATTGGAGACCCGAGCCTCTTGCTCCCAGGGTCTGGCTCCGTGCACCGTGCATGTTCACTGAGTGGCTGGAGACCCGAGCTGCCTCACACAGCTCCCAGGGTCTCGCCCTGTGCCCTGCACTGCACACTGACTGGGGTTGAAGCTGTCCTCTGCTCCTGTCCAGTGAGAGGCATCCACAGGGGCTCTTTAGGGCAGCAGCATATGCCCGTTGGGCAGCTTTTCCCCAGCATTTCTTAGCCCCACTCTCATCTCTGTCCCTCGATGTCTTTTGTGTGCTGAGCACGCAGCCTCCTCTTTGGAGGCTCCGCCCCTCCAAGTTATGCCAGACCTGCAGAGTGCAGGCCTAAACCAAGTTTGGGGCTCTCCACCTCACCCTGGGTAGGGGCAGGGCAAGCCATTACCTGATTGGTGGAAGGACTCCACCAATCATTTGGTGGATGGACTCTACCAATCATACTGGAGATTTTCCAAGCCCAGACATGCTGGGCTGTATAGGTAAGTCTGCCACATATATATATCCCCCACCACACACACACACACATTATGTATATAATACATAAATATATTCATATATATAAATGCCAACATTTAAATATATATTCAGCTCTCCTCTGAATAAATACTAATAAACCATACTGTTGAATAAAAATAGCGTACAAAATTTCAGTGAAGGCAAAGGCAGTAGAATTTTTTTAAAAAGCTGCTTGGGAAATAGAGACTTCTTTACAATTATCTTGCTGAAAGTAATGAAAGCACACACCAAGATACCAATAGCTGATATCCAGATAATAAAAAATTGGTCTACCTTGCTTAGATTAATAAAGATAATTTGATAGTAGAATGGATGCTATCCTCACAGTCAAGTCTCAGTCCAGAAGTCCCTCTTTTGTTTTAATTGTTGGCCTGAACAAAAGATAAGTAATGACGCTGCATGACAGGAAAATGATAATGCAGCAAAACACAATTCAGAGCCAATAAGAATTGCTTCTGCTTTTCTGTCAAATTTAGATGCAAAATATTGCACCTAATCTAGTAGCTGAGATCAGACAAACAATGCAATAACAATGGAAATGCCTTGGGGACAGAAGGTGTTGAAGAAAGATATAGCTGAGGATCAACCTTCATGTAGGGGCCCACACAGTACTAATGAATTAGGCTTCCAAGGGCCAGCATATAGATTAGGAATACTGGTGGGCCAAAAATGGAACCCCTTTGAGGAACATCAGTGCTGAGCTTAAGCTCTGCAGAACAAAAGAAGAGTCCAAGGTGTCAAACTGACCATCCTGCTTCAAATTCAAGGTAAAAAAACCAAGGTTGGAACTGTGGTAAAAGATAGCACTTTAAATTTATTAATTAGAGTGAGCAGCGATGACTGAAAGAACACAGAAAGACAGAGAGTTCCTTACTCATGCTGAAGTGTAAAATGGAAAGTCTTTTATAATTTTATCAATGTTTACATTTTATCATTTTAGTATCTGAACTAAAGATGCTGAAGAAGATCATAATAGAGGGCTGGCCACAATTCACAGGCTTGGTACTTGGGAAGGACCAGGAAGTTGGATAAAAGCTAACAACAACAACATTCATATTTGAGCGGCTGCAGAAACTTTAAAGCCAATTCAAAATGTCACCAACCATAGTCTAAATAGATTAAAAGTTAAACTATTTAAGGCTTTGTGGGCTAGTGTTGCGGATCAGATATAGAAATTAGCATGTAGGTTAAAGATGAAGCAGACCCCAGTGTTTTTTAGGGGACTAACATACTGTACAGATTGTTTGAGATCCATAGATCTTAAATAGCTGTTTGTGTTTGTCAGCAAACATGGAAGTGTTGCTAGTGCTTGTAGGAGTTGGTCACTGCAATGAAGATGCAAAACAGAACCAGATCATTGTAAATTTGTAAAATCTGTTATAAATCTTGTCTGACAGCCTTTAAAATAAAATAAAAGAGAATAGGCTGAGAAACCAGACAAGGCAGTGGCATCTAAGAAGCAGGAGAGATCTGTGGGGAGAAGCAGTAATAGAATTCACAAGAAGCTGGTCCCTCCTGGGAAAGAATAGAGGTGCTGGCAGTTGACAGGCCAAGATGAAGGGCTGTCTTACATGCCTAACGGCAATGGAAACAAGGCCACAGGAAAGCTGGCGGAACATAAGTTTGAAAAACAAGGCTCTTGTAAATAAGGCCTGAAAAGAGCAAGTTGCTATAGAGTTAAATAAATTATACATAAAAGGAAAAAGTGTTAAGTAAATGAAAGGCATATCAGGAAATCAGAGCAGTGGCAGAAACTTCCCAAATCTCAGTTCACCGGGACTGTTGTCAAAATGAAATAGGAACGATTGTCCAGGAGGCTTTTCTCCCATTTTGGGGGCTTAGATGTAGGTTTGGTTAAGGTTGGAGTTTGTATCCCTTAGTTAAGATCTTCCAAGAGTCACCCTAACAATTTACTAAAGGAAATTTGACAATGAAAATGTGCTACTCCATAGTCAAAACACATCTAAAATTCATAGGTGCCCTCCATAGGAAGTGCAGACTTCAGTGATTAAAGTGGAATAAGTAAGTATTATGCAATTTACCTCTAGTTATTGAGGAGGATTTTCTGCAGCTTTCATGTATTAGTTTCATTTTACAGTTGAAAAAGCTGCATTATTTATGGTGTGTGTGGAACCTGATTCTCTGTGGTTTATGAGAGCTTTAAAAATCTAGCTGCACATTACATTTCTCAGCATCATGCCAAGAACAAGTCCTAAAGTTGTGAGTACTCCTACCTTTTCCATTGGTTTTAAGATTACATCTAAGATTTACAATGATTTTCCAGGGGATCAGAGTTGTAGTAAACTGGATATTTTAAACATGAGAAGACAGGATTATTGGCTATTGTTTGTAAAATGTTTAAAGCTAAAAATGCTACATAAATAATATGGTATATTATAGTCAAGTAAAGATTTTTTTTTAGAACTGCTCAGTATAACAGGATCAGCCATGGATCATCCCCACAATGTTTTGAAGGCACTATGCTACTACGATGAGAACATATATACTATGGGCATCAATAAAAATAGACATTTACACACATAATAGTTAAACTTGCTGCAGTCTCGGTTTATTTTCTGTTCTAAAATTGGGAGATGCTGTTTTGTGGCTGTGAAATGGATTTTGGTTCTAGTACAGATAATCATCGCAATGTAGTAAATTACTGCTGTGGTGTCCACAGCTCTCAAAACTGCCACTACCTTAAGCTCTGTTTTCTTTTTCCCCTTCTCTTTTTTTCTCTACCCCTACAGTCTTCCTAGTATTTCTCTTCTTACTATTCCACGTGTCTGCCACAGTCAGTCCCCTGTTACCTTTGCTTCTGATTATACATTGCTTCTATTCTTAAATAGGCATTTAATACCAATGCCCATCTGTTTTCTTTTTATTAGTTTACTCCAGGTGGCTTCTTGCTCTGTACAATTCTCCCTCTCCTCTACTTCCTTTATAGGCTTTATTTTACAGCACTGGTTTTGTGCACCTTCACCTTTCGTGATTGTTTATAGTTTTAACTCCAATCTACATCTCTAGTTTCTCACCCTCCTCCCTCTGATCCTTCTCATTTTCTCTTTTGTTTGCTTTTTTTGTCTCCTTGTCCTATTTTAGCAGTCTGCTTTCTTTTGTTTCATGGTGGAACAGTTTCCTATTTCTTGTTTGCCAATGTTCTCCCTCACTTCTCCAACATTCCTCCTTATTCTTCTATCATCTCTATAAATTCCACTGTTGTCTGACTGAGATCCTTGTAGGCTTGGTTTCCTGGGTTGTGAAGCATTTTGAACACTGAGAATACTCCATACTTAGTAATATACTAAGTTCTTAAAGGTTCAATGACTTTTTTTGGATTACCAAATAACTTAATTGATTAAGCGCATCCCAAGCATTTTAATTTTCTTAAAAAAAATTAAGAGCTAGGATTTACTACATCACCTCCCACCTTTCTCTGCAGGTCTCAAGGCTCTTTATGAAGGAGGTCAGTATCATTTCTGCTTTACAAATAGGAAAACAGGGCACACAGTGAAATGATTTTCCATATTATGCCAATGGAAATGCCCGAACAGATCTAAGTCCCATGCCTTGCTCACACCAGTAGGTCACACTGGAACCTAATTTCTTATTTCCTGAAGCACTTTTGATAAATTTGGAGAGCTATACACAACGTCCTCCTACTCACTTAAGGATTTCCCCTGTGGGAAGGGGAAGTATCCTTAGGTGAGGTCCAGCCTCCACGGAGGTCAGAAAGAATTTTGATATTCCCTTTCATAGAGCCAGGATCTCAGCCTTTATATATAAGGTTTCTGTTAGTCAGTAGACCTATGTAAGGAATCAGCACAAAAGTCACAGGAGCAAGAAATGCCTTTATCATGTCCTCATTAAGAATGTTTCTAGAACACATAAAAGGATAATGGTCCTTGCTTCAAGGGAACTCATGTTCTTGATGGAAGCTTTGTTCCTTCAATTTGTGTGTTTTCCACTTGTCTCCTGTTCCTTTGTGCTGTATGTGTATGAAATAGATGCATGAATGAAGCACCTATCTAGGAATCTATATAAGACTATGTTGTGGGAAGATATTTTCCCCCTATACTTCTAAAAATGTTTTGGATTACATTTCATTGAGCGTGTCTACACGTGCCCCTATGGCACCATTCTTACTATGTTGTCATTTAGTCCTTCCTTTCGGAAGGATGAAATGATGGCGCAGTAACAGCCCATACTGTGCCATGCCAGTGGCGCATGGTTATTTTTAGCCGCTACATTGCCAGAGCAACACAATATAGCGAGGGAGCACGTTGCTATGGTGACATATCTGTGGCATCATGGTTTGTGCCCACCGACGCTACGTTGCCCAGTGTGCATTAGACAACATGAAACTATGTACTTCTCTTTATATGCACCAAGTGACACAGTCCAATAGAAAGTGTGGAATTTCTGTCCTTAAATTATATGTTTAAAGATCCAGGGGCATTGGGAGATGCATGCAGATTAAAAAAAATCATGAATCTGTTTAAAAAACTCTGTAGAATAAATGGGCTACTCACTCTGCCAGTGTTTCTTGGCTGATTTTGTCATTTACTTTTCCTTCCTGTGAGGGAATATGACTCTTGGTCTTTTGTAGTACAAGGGGTAATTATAGCTTTAAAATAGAGAGCCAGTTTCTCTGCTGGGATAACTCTGAAGTCAGTAGAGTTATGTTGGGAATGGGATTATGCATCTTAATAGCACTGCACATTCTAGAGTTCCACCACATCCATCATGTTATTTGTTGGTTGCCAGTCTTCCATAATGGCTTCCACAGGAGTAAAGAGCCAACTATTGCCCCAGTAAAAACCTTTGAATTCACTGATCTTTATGCTGTAAGATTAAGAGATTTGTCCCCTAACATTTTGAATGGGTTAAAAGACCAAAGTTATGAGCAAGCATGAGCTTTTTCTTGTCCTATGTTTTGCTTTTGTAGCAAAGTCTCCTGAGATGTAGGTAACTAAATTCCATTTACAGAAGGCAAAATGAAACTCTACCTGGATTTTACTTGTGACCATCAGAAGTAAAGAATGTTACCAAATAAATTATTCTAAAGGAAAGACCAGTCTCAGTCCCCTCCATCACGCAAGACTATTTGTTAATACTTGTCACTAGTGTGAGTTACTAGAAGTACAGCCTACACTGTAGTTTCTTATGAAATATGAATGGATACTGTTCTCCCCTCTCTCCCCCCCCCCCCCCCCCCCCCAAGCTCTCTCCCCCCCCCCCCCCCCCCCCCCCCCCGCTTAAAAGTTCATTTGGTGCCCAGAAGAGGAAGATACACAAGCGAGAGACATGACTGTGACCACCCTACTTGCTGTCTGTTCACAAATCTATCTCCACTGGGATGACTACTGACATTCCCAAGTTCTGAGTGGTTTCAGATGGCTGATACATCTTTCCCTTCCACAAAAATGTTTCACCTCCTCCACACAAAGCATATAATAGTCCAGATATGCCACAATTAATATTAATTTCAGAATTGATTTAAGGCCTGTGACAGCTTCAAGGGCTGATATCTAGAAAATGAACAGGAGTAGAAACAGATGAGTTGTCCCACTAGAGAGCTGGAAAACTCTCATTTCTTGTGGTAATGAGCTTTCCTTTCTAGCATTAGTGAATAGCAAGGTCCTTTATTCAGCCTGATGATGATCTGAGGTGGATAAAAGATGGTTCTTAAAGCTCTAAAAAATGTATTTATCCTTTTTTTCCCCTCTTAGGCCTCTCTGATTGGATTAATTGTAGAACTGGAGCATGATTTTACAGGGGAAGGGATATAAAAATATTATTGTAAGAATAATATTAACAAACTTCAAGCCTTTTTAAAAGCAGTTTTTATACAAAAATATGTGGCATATATGCAGGCTGCGCTGTGACTCCAGAGCTACAAATTCATTGCATAATTGTTTCATTGCTGCAGAATCTAAAATTTGTGAAAAATAAAACTTCCCAGGTCTCATGGTCTTAAGGAAAAATACCCATATATGGAGCCATCATAGTTTATGAATTAGCATTCTGACATGTTGATGATCTACCCCATCAGCATGGGGTAGATCATGCTGATGATCTTGGAGGTATTTGTTCTGAAGCCCAGTAACAGTAGCATAACTAAGGGGAATACCTGGAGAAGCAATCCTGGGCCCTGCCTTTGAGGGGAAATGGGGGGAGCACATAAATTGCCCATGCCACATCCAGCGGCTTTTACCCTGCCAGCACCAGAAGTGCAGTGCTCTCACTACTATGGGTGTTGTCACTGTTCAGGGCAGCTTTATGCCTCTGCCCAGCGGTAATTATTCTTTAGTACTATTTTCACAATTTTTCACTTAATACTCTCAGAGGAAATACAGAAGACAGCTGAGTAGATGCTAGTGTAATGGTTGGAGGGAACAAGAAGGGCCTTGACTTCTTGAGCATCTCCCATCAAGTCTTTTCTCCATCGCTTATCCCTTGCTCAATCCTAATGCTCCCCGGGGAGTCCTGATCTCTTGCTTCAGCAACAAATAGCCAATTTCTTGTTGTGAAATGCATCACTGTGAGAGATGATCTCTTTCAAAAAGTTACAAAATGACCTGACCTGTCCACATTGTGGAATTAATCCAATAGATTTGTGGCAATAAGATGGTTGTTTTTCATGATTATACTGTGTCTTATATACTTACATATTATCTATTGCATGTAAACTGTACTATACATAACAGCAACCAGCGATGGGGATAGATGTCTTGAATTGTGGCCTATATAACACCACAATAATTCATTGTCAGTGAGAGTTCACTTTTAATGATTGTTGGTATTTAAAATCCTTTTAGAAAGGACATTGCTTGCAAAAGGGATACATTATTTTAAATCATACCTGGATTTTCCCCATTTTCTGGTTCACATGTGAAAATTATTGTGTTTATAAACTATGGAAGACATTGTGTGCCATCATCTATGGCTTTTATTCAGAAGCATGGTAAACAAGGGAATGCTAAATTATGTGAAATCTGAAGGCACCACAGAAAGTGTACCAAGAGATGCAGGTGAGTGAATTCATGACCAATATATATGAGTCATTCTGAGCCATAAAAAACTGATGCTTGTTCCCTGGCAAACAAAAACAGCATGATAGTTTCTATTAAATTAATAAGAAGGAGGCCCAGTTATTTCTCCTCTTAGAGCACGCTTGGATGTACTGAAGATCATTAAAATGAGAGCTTCATCAGCATAAAAAAAAATGATTTTTGCACAGCCAGTATCTGTTGATTTATTAATTTTTTTATTTTCATTGCAATAGAAAATGCTGAAGGAAAAAGCAAGTGACTGCCAATGACACAAATATTTAAGGAGATTTATCTTTGTAAATATTTAATAAAACATTAAAATTAAATTTCTAATTTTGTACAATAAATGGTGCAACACACAGGTAAGGATGACAGTTCCAAAAGTGCCACTTCTCAGTTCTGTAATCAAGGCAAAGATATAATGGGCTTTATTTGGGTGAATTTTCTTTCTAAATGAATTGTGGTGGTTTCATGTTGTATAGGATGTTTTCTAATGCATTTGTAAAGGAGAGTATCATTTTTTGCAGACATGTAGCATTGGAATTTTAACTAAATGTGGGCTTTTGGTATATTTTTGGGGGTTGGCAACTTAATCCATGTTGAAAAGAAATATGTTTCCCTTGAAAATAGACTTGTCTGCTATTAATACTAAATTTTCCATGCACTCAGTTGTGGCTTTCTCATGGCCCTGAGCATGGCAGCACATTAGTAGCACTGACCTAGAAGCAGATAGGGAAGCAGACTAACTCAGAATTGCAGTCTGCCTCTTGTTTCTTCCTCTTGCTCCAGTGGTAGAGAAAGTTGTAAAATAATCTGCATTTATCCCATGCTTATGCAAACCTATTCTCCATCTGGGCACATGGAAGAGCAGTGGCCCTCTAGAGTCTGTTTGTCTCCTATGGTGCAGCTAACCCATGGAAAGACACTGTGTTTATATTTCAGGGCTTTTCAATGTGTGGAAATAGCCCAGAATAGGTATTGCAGAGTAGGATGGTAACATACATATAAACAGTTCCTCCTGTGGTAAAAATAAGAAGAGAATAAGGAAAGACATACGGCTGTATAAATGAGAATGGAGGAGAGATTAACAATAATTTAGGTACAGCTCCAACTTTAAATGAGTACTTTGTCTGGGTTCTCAGTAAGGTCAGTGATCACAGGGGCAAAGGCAAGATGGATAATGTGAAAGCAGGTATGAAAATGGAAAGTGGCACAACCAACATGGAAACAAAGCAGTTTAATAGACTCAGTTTTAGAGTTATTCTGGATAATTTACATTCCAGAATTCTGAAAGAGCTGACACACAAAATGATATGCCCGGTAGCAAAGATTTTAAATGAATCTATCAAGGCAGGATTTTATGCCTGGAGAGTTGCATAATTCCTATATTTAAAGAATGGGCTGGGGGGGGGGGGGGGGGGGAAGTTATCCAAAGACTATCAGGTCTGTTGGTCTAACCTTAATAGTATGTAAGGCTTTAAAATCAGTTTTGAAGGAAAAGATAATTAAAGATGTGGACACAAGGATAAAATAGAATGAAATGCAAGATTGGATTACCAAAGACACCTTGTAGCAGACTAGCCTGCTTCTTTTCCTTGACTAGGTAACTAATATTATAGATAAATTGGCCAACCTGCAGCATGGGTGTCACATCAGATCAGGGAAGGAGCAGGTTTCAGATAGGGAAGACAGCAAAAAGAAAAGTAGCACATTGGGCAGGGAGCACAGGGCTGGGAGCAGAAAGCCTAGCAACAGATTGGGCCAGGGAAGGGGATTGGTGTGGCACTTGGGGAGGGTAATTTGTGGCATGCGTGCCAAGAAGGCTAGCTCTCCCTGGTCTGGACATGGTAAATGTAGCAGATTTAATTTATCTGGATACAAGTTAAATATTTCATATGATGTTACATGAATGGAGAAGTGGTTAGCCATGTTATTTTGAAGACAGACATAACATGGGGCAGTATGGCACCTTAGAAGCTAATTGGTTCAGAGAGGCATGAGGTTTTCTAGGTAACAGCCTACTTCATCAGATACTATGAGACAGTTAGTCTCTAAGGGCACTTTTACATATGCTCTGGGGTGGAAGGGCACTTGAATTAGAGCAGCTTTATAGTTTAAGCGCCCCTACCACCATTTTGAAGTGCAGGATGCTGTTACATGAGATGTGGAGGCTGGAATGAACTAATTAGCATGCTCCAGTAGACTCAATTAATTGAGTCTGCTGTGATGTGCTATAATTGCAGCACATCAGAACAGCCTTCCAGCATACCTACAGACACCCTAAGATACTACCTTAGAAATGGTTTGTTAAATGGGAGAAGATTGGGTTTAGCACAGGAATTGGAAGGTAAGTAAGGAACAAGCTTAAGGGAAATGGAATGAGTGGTGTTGAAAGGGGATAGGGATATAGTCTAGGTATAATTTTCCTTAATAGTTTTCTTAATAAGCTTGATGCACAAACTAGGGGAACTGTGCTGAAGATGCTAAGTTAAGAGGCATCAAGTACAGAGGAAGATCAAATGAGATAAAATGCCATAACATTCACCCTGAATGAAGCACAATTAAAGTTGAAGTAGTTTTGGTACCCTATATCACAACAGAAATGTGCAGGTGTAACTGTTCATCATAATGGTGAATATCAATGCAATTATTATGTCATGGTTGGCAACCATCAATCCTCCTGGATCGTGGTGAATGCATGAGGACCACCCAACCTTTGATATGAATATGCCTGGGCAGGAATGTTTTTTTGGAGGAGTGGAGGTTGCCCAGACCCTTCATCCTCCCTTTAGGCCACTGAGACAGAATCCAAAGACCAGACTGAGTCTAGTTGTTTGGTGCCTCCATAGTTGTAGTTGTATAAGTATCTGGGAATCTAACCCAGGTTTCCTGTGTGGAATTCTACCACTGAACCACAGGGGACTCCATGTCAAGGTTGAATGCTGTCTATAAATGCATCAGGATTTAAAACCAGGAATGGTAAAGAGCTTTTTAAATGAGAGGACACGTTTTGCACAAGAATAAGTGGTTAAACTGACCAGAATAAACTTAGGCTGGAAAATGCAAAGGGATTCTTAATCATTAGAACAATGAGGTCTCACAACAATCTTGCACTGGGAACAGAGAGGTCAAAAACCCTAACTGCTTTTAAGAGTGAGCACAGTACCTTTTTGAAAGATATTTGTAATAGCAGGAGACTGGAGTCAGTGACTCAGGAGTTTTTTTCCAGTCATGTGTTCTTACTAGACAGAATCCAAAGACAAGACTAAGCCTAGTTGTTTGGTGCACTGGCTCACCATGGTTCCTGACTTAGGTGCATCTACACATGCAATTAATGTGAAGCAATATATTCTGGAACAGTTTGAGCTGGAATAAAGTACTCCTGGGTTCAGTGTCTACACATGCACCTGGAAAGCAGCAATTTGAGCCAGGACAGAGCAATCCTAGGCTGGCAGGAAGCATGAGGGGGTAGGCAGGACTCAGCTCCAGGTGGTGGCATCAGGCTGTGAAGGGGATAGCTGGGGCAGGAGGGTGCTGAAAGTGTGAAGCCACATGGCTAGGCAGGAGTTTGCCCCCAGCTGGCTTGGCTAACTGGGCACAATTTATGCCTGTGGTCAGCATCTACACATGCATTTAATTACAGTAAATATCCCCAGTGTAATAATACTGCCCCCTCATAGTACTGTGATGTTAATTAGTCTGCTGTGGCCTAATACTTTTGCATGTGTAGATGGTAATTTTTTACTCCACAGCTAATTAGTCTATTCTGCAGTTAAGCATATGTGTAGATGTGGCCAAGGAGTGGCTTTACTATTCCATCAGTAACTGGGTGTATATTTGTTCTGCAATATCCTTTCTACAAATACTCATGCAGTGCAGGTTCCTCCTTTCATTACTGGTGTGACCTCTCTTATGAGCACACTTAACTGAGATGACAATGCTCAGGGAAGCCACTCCACCCCAGTCTTCAGATTTTGCACCCTTCCCCCCCGCCTCCACTTCACGCTCCAGCACAGTTGACCCTATTACAGTGAATCCCTGGAGAGTAATGTTTTTGCAGTCTCATTACTACGCAGTGTATTAGGGTGTAGCAAAAACAGCTTAATGAAAAAAAATCCTGTTATAGTGAATGATCATTTGGCAGCATTGGTTGTTTTAATAAATGCATCACTTTAAACTAAGCTTTTACCATCTGTTCTGGCTTCTAATTATAAATTCAAAAAAGACATAATTCACAAGTGTATTATAAAGAGGATAATGTAATTGATTAAATGATATCTCCTTATGTATGTGTTGGTTATTCAGTGCCTCTGTTTTTGTTTTTATTTAACACACAAATCAGGGGTAATGCAATGTATAGTGACTTTTTATGGCAAACATGCAAGAAATTAACTCCATTATATTTGAATAAGGGAAGTAAGTAAAGCTAATGATGAATGGAAGGGGGAGATGGAAGAGAGAGGTAAACATTATCTGACCTAGGATGAAGTGGATATGTATCAACTCTGATTGGAGCTGAAAAACCCACTGTTCTATGGCCCTGCTGAATACAAGAGCCTTCTCGGCAAATGTTCTATGGTAAGCAAAGAACAAGGAATAATCCACTTTCTTAAATGGTGTCTCATGTTCTATCCATGACTCTCTTTGTAATATAATGATGTTTCCTCCTTGTTCATAAAGGGAAGTGTTGGTTGGTTGGTTGGTTGGTTATCATAGGGTGTGTCTACACATGCATTTACTGCTTAGTAAGTGTTTTTTAGGCCAGTGTCTATATGTGTAGGCATTACAGTGCAGTAATGCTGTGTGTGGACCAATTTGGGAGTAAAGCTAGTCCCAAGTGAATCCCCACACAGTGTTACTGAGCAGTAATGGGTCTACATGCTCACTACTCTGCAGTAAGTACTCGGGCGTAAATTTTCTACCTGCATGATGTTGGCATAAGTCACCCTAGTTACTGTGCAGTAATCTAAATTACTGTGCAGTAAATCTGCACATGCCTATATTTGAGCACTTTATTTACTCTTAGGGACCCTGCTATTAACTATGGTTCGTCTAAGTACTTTGGCTTCAACTAGTATGAAATGCTAGAAAAAGAAGTGGGGAAAGAGGTAGGTGACAAGGCAGGACAGTCGAGCACAAGATACAAGGAAAAATATTAGTAAAGTGTAGAACCAACCAGTAGGACAGGGTGAATAAACTGCGCGCAAATAAATTCTAGTCTCTTTAATTTTGTTTCCCTGAATTTAGAACAATAGAAAACAGATAGACCTTTACCCTTCATACAGACATATTAGTCTCTCTATAATAACACAGCCTCTTTTTTAAGAGTTGATTGTAAGTAGGGTTTTCAGTACCTCATTATCTCCCAGCTGGAGTTCTTTTCAGCTCATTGAAATCTGGCTGAGACTTAACCTCTCTGCAAAGCCTCAGGTTGCTGTCTGGCTTGGTGAGACCTCCTTATATGGACGCCACCAGGGAAAGATGCAGTTGAGATTTGGAGTGCCTTTTAGAAAGCTCTAAAAGGAGTGTACGCTCCTTCAGTGTCACCTATCTTATTATTTGCACTTTAGTTTCAATTGATTTTCAGCATTCATGAAAATAACTTCTGTAGTGCAAGTTAAAGTATGTGTAATTGCATCATTGTGCTTCTGTTACAATATGCCCATGAAAGCAGATTATACATCTGCAAGTACACCAGTTGGCCCCTGAGTTCTGAATCTGTAGTATTAGAAAACATTTGAAAATAAGCAGAAGAAATGTGTTCTTTTGTAATGTCAGAGTGTATGGACTGAGTTCTCATTACTGATGTAATCATTAGTGCCATCAATAGAATGTGTATACACTGCAGCTTCCTGGGTTCCCAAATAATTCTAGCTCATTTCTCCCAAGTGGCTGTTCTTTGTTATGACCTTTGTCTTCCCATTTAAGGAGCTACAGAGGGCTAGTAGTTTGTGACACTAATGTATATTTAATCTAGTTCATTAATTTTGCAGTTTGGCCGTAATCTTTTCCCAAGGTCTGTAGTACACCCAGGTTGTGTCATGTCATGTATTTTTCTCTTGCTATAATGTCTCCTTCCCTCATTCTGACAGGTAATTTAGTGAGCCTGCCACACACCTTCCTCACACCTGACTCCATGGGATATGAAGTTAGGGACAGAATGCTGTTGGAACAAAATAATTCTTAGCTCTTTGGAGGCATGATGGAAATTGTTAATATATTAGATTTGATGCTATAATATTCCAGCTATATAATATTATATAAGTTAATATTTATATTAACTTTCAAGAATTTCCTAAAAATAACAATATGGTAGGTGGGTGATCAACATTACTTTCCCAATACGGGAGACATTAAAAAATATGTTCATAATCTCTGTCTCTTTTCATGGATTTTTTCTTTACAAATTCCATTTTTTTAATTATTTTAGTATAGTAAAAGTAATTTGATATTGTCCTTCATGGTAGATGGGAGGTATAGTATATATGTGAGGTTTTGAACAAACATGGAGAATGGAGAAAGCTAAGCAAAACTATGTTTAAATCATAATGATATAAATAAACCTCTGTGAGCATACCAAAACTATAAGGGTGGCACCTTATAGACTATCTTGTTTCAACTGATATATAATAAGGTAGCCTCAGAATAGCAAATACAACAGGTATCTCAAAAACATGGCACCTAAATAAGAGTATAGACAGTAGGGCTGTGCAAAGCTTCAGTCCCTGATTTGATTTGGCAGTGATTTGGTCCGATTTGGTGGCTGAATCTCCAAATCTGAATCAAATCAGAAGATCCTTATCTCTCTGTATTGATTTGGAGAGATTCGGAAAGATTTGGAGACTCAGACATAAACACAGCTTTAACTGTTTTTTCTACATACCTCTAGGTAGCAGGGGCTCATGAATGCTGTGATGCTAGGGCAGATGGAGTGTCCCACAGAAGCATGGGGGGTCCCCAGCACGCTCGGCAGCAGACCCAGAAGTGGACTGGAAGCACTTCCAGTCCACTTCTGGGTCCACTGGGGAGTGCGCAGGTGCCCCCCCGCTCTCCCTCCGGCGCACTGACTGGTGCCCTCTGTGTCTGGGGAGGGGCACCCAGAGTCCCCCTGCAGGGGATTGCCGAGCTGGAGGGGGGTGTAGGGGGGCCCCCTTGCTTGCTCCTCGGTACACCCAGAAGTGGACCAGAACTACTTCTGGTCCACTTCTGGGTTTGCTGCTAAGCATGTGGAGGCCCTCCCCCCCCCCCCCCCACTCCTGTGGGTCTCTCCTGTGCCCCAATATCACAGCGATCATGAGCCACATCTGCTACCTTGAGGTATGTAGCAAAAACTTTTAAAGCTGCATCTGTGTTCAAATTGCTGATTCTCTGAATCAGTGTTGAATCTTCAGAGTCGCGTTCGGCCGAATCGAATCAGGGACAGTGATCCGAATCAACGAACTGAATCACTATCCCTGATTTGGGCCAAATCTGAATCGAATAGGGCCCACTTCGCACACCCCTAATAGACAAACCTTTCTGACCATATTGCAAAAGCAGCAGCCAGGGATTTTTCCTAAATCCCCAAAGCAGGTAAGGATTCCTTCCCACTTCCCCTCCATGCTCTGCAGTGCGTACCATCCTCTTCAATTCCTGTCCTTCTCTGTTTACTACTGTTACTGTCCCTGGCTGATCCAGGGCAGGGGGAGCTCCAGGGCCACTCCTGTCCTGCTTCACTTGGGTTGCATGGGCAGTTGTGTTCAGCTGGGGACAGTCACAGCAGCAGGTATATTCCTTCTTTTTTCCCAGTCTCCCTGGATATTCTCTATCAGCTGAAGAACAGGTGTGTGTAGGGGGAACCCACCTGCCACTGTTCCCATTTGAGTCCAGCTCCAGTGGATCTGGAGCTCCTTCCCCTCCCGATTGGCTGGGGATAGTGACACAGCAGGAGCAGTGGAATGAGATAGCAAGGGAAGGAATGGAGGGGATGGGATATGCAGCTGAGCATGATGGGGAAGGGAACAGGTACAGATTGGTAAAAA
>NW_005842518.1:382195-395186 GCF_000455745.1 Alligator sinensis | reverse complement strand
AGACTTTAAAAAGTCCCTGGCTGCAGCTTCCATGGTGTAGTCTGACCCGCCATGAAGTGAGGGGAGGGAGTGGGTACAGCCAGCCTGGAAATGTCAGTTGCTGCTTCTGCATCTCCATTTATAAAACCCTGGATCCATTCATGTTCTGATGTAAGCTGTCGGGGCAAGCTGAATATTCCAGTGATACAGATATAGCAAAACTGCTCCAACTTTAGCCCTTCCTCATTTGGTTCAAAGTTTGGACTATTCAGCTGGTGTGTATTACCAGGGGACCCTGCAGACATAACAGATCAGAACAGCTGCTATATGCTCCTGGGCAGCACCTCCTTTCCCTTTAAAGAGCAGCCAGAATGTATGCTTATGCATGCTCCAAGTAAGTAAAACTCTTAAATGAGGCTCTGACCCTTTCATTAAAAATGCACAAGCAGATGCATGAACTCATTCATATGAAGTCCTGTTGACTTATTTGGGGCTTGGAATTGGTGCAGCCTTGGGGTCGGATCCAAAATTAACTGAGTCAGTAGGAGCTTTTACATTGACTTTTAATGGGCTGTAGATCAGACTTAGTCATTTACTCCAAATGCTGAACAGATATGTCTGACGACATCTAACTTATTATACATTGATATATTGTTCTGTGACTAACTGGAGTCCTCAAACCAGCATATCATCACAATATGTCAAAAACGTATCGTGCAGGATCCCTCTCTATTCAAGAAAGATTGCTCACAGCAGAAATCTTTTATTGATTAAAAACAGAGAACACCTGAATGTTGTTGTGTTCAAGGCAATAGGACGCTTGCTTGCTATATTTGGGTTTGCTAAATTAATTCAAGGTGATGAACCTCTTATTGCTGTTACTGAAATGGATGTATTTCCCCACAGGTCACAAACAAACAAGTGCTTCTCTATTTAAGGGAAACCTGAGCTCTGTATCAGAGAGTGTGGAGACAGACAAACACCTCTAAAAGTGGGTGGCCATCTATATCTATCTATCTATCTACACATACACACCCCATACATAATTTATTGATTTTTTTAATCGTATTTTCTCTTTTTCCAACCCCTCTCTACTCCTTTTACACAATCGCACAGTATCTGGTTGTTTTACTTTTTCTGCTTTCTATTCCATTTACTTTAATTTTGAATTGGGTTTTCTTGCCTCTGGGCTTCGTTTTCATCTTCAGTAGTATGTGGACGTAATATTAGAATCTGAGTCCTGCATTTCAAACCCATACTTTTCTGTTAGTTTTGAATTTAGCCAAAACAAATTTGCCTGTCCTTATTATAAACAGATACTTAATGATATGACATCAATTGATCTAGAATAGAAATTTTTGGATCCCAAGAGATATTAGAATTAAATAATAACAAATAGAAAATGTAGACTTTATAAACAGAAACTAATTCTAGTTATAATGTTAGTCCACAATGATTCAATAGAGCAGACTTTTAAGCTCCGTATGACCACAGACCACATTTTTTTATTTTCCAGTAAGAGGAGAGCAAACCTAACTCAGAGTTATGAGTACATGCTGGCAATGTTTACAGTAGAAGTTATTTTAACTACCCTAAAACTGATTTATAAGGTGATTTGAAGTCTGTCGCAAAAAGATCCTAAGACGCTGTCTTAACAGTGACACTGAATAGCTATGCACTACATGGCTAGATGAAAAAGAGAACTTCAACTAACCTCAAGGTACTTAATTTCAGGTTTAAAGTTAATGAGATTGTTATAGACAGAAGGTTTAAGAAAAATTAAAGTGACAATCTAGGCCAGTGGTGTTCAGCCTACCCCCTCCCTGCCCTGGGCTGGATCTAACCCATGGGCCATTCATCAGGCCCATGGGGCTCCCTATAGGTCTAGAATTTGAGAGTAGGGACTGGTAGCAACATTAGTTGCTGCAGCATCTCAGCTGCCAAATTTGTAGTCCTGCGGAAAGCCCCAGTTCAGTAACTAATGAAGCAGCCTCAGGGTACCACCTGTGTGGGGAAGGATGCAAAAACAGCTGCAGCTACCATAGGCATGGTGAGAACTAGTGCTATCCTCTTCATTGTGGCTGTCTGAGCATGGAGCTGCCCTGCTATGCCTGTAGCTGGCATGACTCCCTGCTGCAGTTCAGACCACTGCCTGGGGTTGGTTCATAGTTGGATACAGTGCATGGGCCAGTCCACTTCTTGGATCCATCTGTGGATCGTCTCTGGACACCTGAGCTAGCCATAGACCAGCCCCATGCCACTCATCTGGCCCATGGAGTTGGATGGGTTGGGCACTGCCAGCCTAGCGTAAGCTCTCAATAAAACTGGTGACAGGACTTTTCTTAATTAATTCCTGTTAGAACCACAGCATAACTTCTTAGAAAAATATATCTTCTTGATTTAAAAATTTCTAGTGACAGAGAATCTTTCAGGACCCCTGAATAAGCTGGTCCAGCAGTTAACTATTACCTTTGCTATTAAATTCTTATTTCTTATCTACATTGTTCTAGGTTTAATTTTAGCTCTCAAGTATTGTTATTCCTTTGTCTGCTAGACTGAAGAACACTCTTTTATCAAATTTCTTTTTTCCCATATAGATACTTAAAGACTGTGATAAGGTCATCCTTAAATCTTCTCTTTGATAAGCTAAGTAGAATGAGCTCCAGGAGTCTTGCTCTGTCAGGTGGGTTTTCAAGTTCTTTAAACATTCCCACAGTTCTTCTTGAAATGGTTTCCAATTTTTCAATTTCCTTTTTGAATGGTGAGCACTAGAACTGGATGCAGTCTTCTAGTAGCAGTCACACCAATACTAAATCCTGGAGTAATATATAACCTCTCTACTCTTATCTGGTATTTCTGTATTTATATATCTAATGAGTGCATCTAGCTTTCTTTTGTCCACAATATTACATGTAAAGCTAATTTTCATCTGATTATTCACCATGATCCCTAGTCTTTTCATAGTTACTGTTTTCAGGATAGAGCCTCCTGTGATGATCCATATGGCTATAGTAAATTGCATGTTATTTATCTGGCCTGGGTTTTCCAAAAGCTCCAGAACAGTTTGTTTTCAGTGATGTTTACTTTTTATTAGTTACTGTTTCCCAAATTTTTATGAAATCTTTCAGTAATGTCTTTACCTTTATTCCCCCCCCAAGTCATTAATAAAAACATTAAGGAGGAGAGGCCAATAACTGAAGGACCCCACTAAATCACACACATTTGAGGACAGCTCCTCATTTTACTATTAATTTTTTAGTCCTACCAATAGGAGAGTTATATTTCTACATATAACAAATGTCATTAAATCATTATAATTTGCATTGAAGCATATGCTAATTTTTAGTTCTGTGATGAATACCTACTGGGTGTGTCTACATGAGACGCTGACTACATAGTCGTTACTGCACAGTTGTTTAGTACAAGTTTTCCTCGCTTTATGCAAGTTCTGTATGTGCAAATTCACTCATATGTGATGACCCTTTTTATACCAAAAATTTGTTATATGTGAGATAAATTAACTCTTATGTGATCAGTGTGGTGGAAGCCTGCAGTCAGGTGCTTTGTGCCGTGTGTTGTGGGAGTGACACTCACCAAAATATAGTCTCCTGTGTGGATCTGTGCTCCTCACTCATTGTCTGTGACACGTGTTTCTGTAGCTGCCATCCCCATTATAACAGTGCCCTGTGCTTGTGTGTACTGTCTGCTGTTGGTGAGTACCAAAATTGTCTTGTAAAAGTTGTAGAAATGGGTCTGGGGGCCAGTACAGTCGAGGACTTGGAATGTATCCCTATTTGTTACATTGTAATGTGGGTTCCCTTTAGGCAAATTTGAGTGATGAACTGTTTTCCAGGAACGCGTGTACAGCATAAAGAGAGGAAAACCTGTACTTATATAAACAAGTACTAAATGACTGTGCGGTAACCCAAGTTACTTCCCAGTAGCGCCAATGAATGCCTTTTTTGTGATGCTACTGCACACTAGCTTAATACTAGGAGCATTTAGCTTAATGCTGTGCAGTAGTGTCACATCATGGTTTTTTAGTAGATAGATGAATATCTACTATGGAATTCCCCTATGTTGGATCTGACACTTTGAGTTAGGAAATAGTCCTCTATAAATGTAGGTTGTTCAAAGGACATTTTAGTACTGGCAGCATGAGGACTGTGTCATATTTTACACAGTTTGAAGTCCCCTACTATAGCACAACATTTCCCCCCTTAAAGATGCTTAAAAAGCAGGTTATCCTGCTTTGCTGTGATTTTCGCAGTCTATAGTAGACACCAACTGACAACTCAGCTTGTATCTTATCTGGTTGAAACTGGTTTGTGAATATTTAAATGATTGCTTGCCATGGCTATCACATAGTAATATCAACAACTATTGGCAAATGCTGCTTGTCGATGGCAGTGTAGCTATTTTGAAATATCTGGCCTAGAAACTCTTTTCATGTAAATGAGAACAGCTGAATCTGGATCTCTGTCATTCTTTCTTACAGTTTAGAGGTTATTGCCCATGTAAAATTGAAAGTATGTGAATATTCTTTTATATATGGCAGGGAGCATAGGAATCTGTCAGATCTGCAGCATGACTGAGATGGCTTCAGAGAAAAAGGAAGAGGAAGCAAAAAACAGAAATGCAAGAGGAGAAAAAATGAAGAACATTGAACAGTCTTTCCTATTTATTCATATATATAATGAATGATTAAAAATCATTCTGTTCTTTACAGTTCCTACCTGTATAGGCCTGCATATTTGCCTATTCTTTTATCCCACCTACCACTGAGACCTTGTAATAACTGTGAAAAATAATGCCCTACTTAGGCACAAGAAAAAATTTAAAAATTATAACAGAGATCAGCATAATTTAGTGCATGATTAAAGTTCTGGATTAGCCATGCTGACTAGGGCTGTGTGAAGCTTTGGATGGTGACTCGATTCGGAGGAGATTCAGCCCGATTCAAAAGTCTGAATTGATTCAAAGCTCTCTGAATCTTTGGAAAAGATTTGGAAAGCTTTGATGATTCGGGCAGTCCCTGGTAGCTTCCCCAGCCCCCCCATGGCTGCCCTGCCAGCCCCAGCTCCCAGTGCTTAAAAGAAAAGCCTTGGTGCTCATTGGGTGTTGCTGGGCAGGGGAGCGATTCATGCTGCCCCCCACTGCCCCATGCTGCATGGGGGGCTCTGCCATAAGCCCCCTCAACCTCACCCCTGCTCCCCCAGCCCCCCTACAGGTGTCCCAGCCAGGCCAGCACTGGCCCTTTAAGAAAAAAAAACCCAGGAAAAGCCCCAGGACTCACCACTCCTGCAGCAGCCTTGGGGCTTCCCTGGGTGGGGCACCTGTGGAGGGGCTGGGGTAGTGGTGGGGGTTAGGGGGCTCATGCAGAGCCCCCCCCATGCAGCATGGGGCAGTGGGGGGCAGCAGGGATTGCCCCCCTGCCTGGCAGCACCTGCTGAGTCGGGGCTTTTTTTCCCCAAGTACTGGAGCTGGGGCGGGCAGGGCAGCTATTGCCAGGCTGGGAGACCAGGCAGCAGATGGGCCTGGCTGATTCAGAGATTTGGCAGCAGCTGAATCTCTGAATCAGATTCGGCCGAATCGAATCAGGACAGTGATTCAAATCACCAAAGCGAATCACTGTTCCTTGAATCGGCCAAATCCAAATCCAAATCGAATACTAGCCGCTTCATGCAGGCCTAATGCTGACCAATTGCTGGGCTTGATAACACTGGAATTACCTTCTTGTACTTGCACTAATTAACTTTGTACATTTTCTCTGGTAAATTAAATCCTGAACCTCATAGGGCTGCTTTCAACCAGTTGCTTACATGGCAAAAGGTTAATTATTTTGTGAAAGATGTGAGAAAGGGCATGTCTATGACTCTGGATATAATGAAGAAAGTAATGAAATCCCTCTGTGGGAATTCACATGTTTCACACAGGATCTGCCATTTTTTATATATATGAAGATAAGTCTATGAGTGGCTGTGAGTATAGGTAAGTTTGGTAGAAGCAGAGTAAAATCTTGAGGTTACTATCCCCCTTTTCGAGGGGCATGCTACTGGAAAGGGTCGTGTTCCTCACACAGGGCGCTACAGATCTACAACTAATGTTTTGTGAAATTAAGATTTGGCCATTCAGTGGTCCCCAAGCAAAGGGTGGCTTGAGACAGTGGCCTGTCCTGCCACTTATATTTAGCTGACAATATTATAAATAGCAACAGATGCTGTGGTACTTCAGATTGGTCTGTGTTAATGGGTATGATATTATAAGTGTTACACAAGAAAACGTGTGTTTCCCATATGTTTGGAGGTGCATTCTATTTAGTTGCATGAGAGAAGTCTGTAGGGTGGAAAATAGTTCCGTACAAAGCTTATCAAAATATGTGCACCTACTCTATCAAACAGATTGGGAATGCATAACAATACAGTATGCAATATTTAGGGCACTATTCATTAGTGGGAAAGCCACGAGTGAACCATGCAAGTCATACTGAGCAAATGTCAAAGTGAGATACTTTGGACGACACCACACAATCACATGAAGTTATTTATGAAGCATAGTTTGTAGACAAGGCACTTTAGAAATGCCTTAAAATGTATTATCCTTTTTTAGTCCATGTGGTAGAGACATCTTTTATTAGACCATCTAGATAGTTGCAAAAAAAGTCTTTATTTGCAAGCTTTCAGGCTCACACACCCTTCCTCAGGCAAAGGAGAATGCAAAGATTGTAAAATTTCTCCCAGGTAGAAATGAAACTTGGTATTGTACAAGAGAGTTGGAGGATGGTATAAGTTCTCCTGGTTGGAAAAGTTCATTTGATGCAAATTAAGCTTGGATAAAAGTTGGAGCAATCTATTTACCTCTAATGTGTCTGATGGTAAGCAGGATGTTGAATGTTGCTTCTTTTTTGTTAAGATGTTTCATATTTCAAAGGAGGACTCATGGTGGAAAGGTTCTCCTGGGCAAGGAAGTTCTGTTGTGATGAGGCTGCTCTGCAAGTATGCAAATTTGGCTTGGCAAAAAGGGGAGGAGCAGGGGTGTTAGCTTTCATGTCTCAGGGTGTTGACCTTTGCTTCTTTCTTGTAAAATTATGTTGTTTTCATTTCAAAATGGATAATTATTATATCTTCATGTTTTAGGGATAAAGGCCACAATATGAAGTTTCATTTCTACCTGGGAGAAATTTTACAATCTTTGCATTCTCCTTTGCCCGAGAAAGGGCGCATGAGCCTGAAAGCTTGCAAATAAAGATTTTTTTCACTATTATCTAGTTGATCTAATAAAAGATATCACCTCTCCCAATATTCTTGGGAGAAATTCTTTCATTTCTGACTACAGGTTTTAGGAAACTGAATTCTCTGAAGCAGTATTAATATTTGTTGTTAGTAATATATTTACATTCTGTAAATATAAATAATGTTTTATTAATTATTGTAAAACCTGATGCCTACCCTGAAAACTTACAGGTGAACACAGATTAGACAAAATACAAGATTCTCATTCAGGAAAGATAAGGCCAACTGTAGGTGCAGCACTTGGTAAGAATAGATTCACCAAAGGCAAGTCATGCCTTGACCAACCTGATTGCCTTCTATGATGAGATGATTGGTTCTGTGGATGTGGGGAGACCAGTGGATGTGATATACGTTGCCTTTAGCAAGGCTTTTGATACAGTCTCCCATAACATTCTCGTAGGCAAGCTGTGGAAGTACAGGCTGGATGAATGGACTGTAAGGTGGATAGAAAATTGGTTGGATCATCGGGCTCGGAGGATAGTAGTCAATGGCTTGATGTCTAGTTGGCAGCTATTATCAAGTAAAGTGTCCCAGGGGTTCATTCTGAAGCAGTTTTGTTCAATATTTTCATCAATGACCTGGAAAATGAGATGGAGTGCACCATCAGCAATTTTGCAGATGACACTAAGCTGGGGGGAGTAGTAAATACACTGGAGGGTAGAGCTAGGATTCCAAAGGACCTCAACAAATTGGAGCATTGGACCAAAAGAAATCTCATGAGGTTCAATAAGGACAAGTGTAAAGTCCTGCACTTAGGAATGGACACTCCCATGTACTGGTACAGGCTGAGGACCAGCTGGCCAAGCAGCAGCTCTACAGAAAAGGACCTGGGGGCTACAGTGGACAGTAAGCTCAATATGAGCCAAGAGTGTGCCCATGTTGCAAAGAAGGCTAATGGCATACTGGGCTGCATTTATTGGAGCATTGTCAACAGATCAAGGGAAGTGATTCTTCCCCTCTACTCAGCAATGGTGAGGCCACATCTGGAGTACTGTGTTCAGTTTTGGGCCCCCACTACAGAAACAATGTGGACTAATTGGAGAGAGTGCAGCAGAGGGCAATGGAAATGGTTAGGGACTTGGGGCACATGACTAGTGAGGGAAGGTTGAGGAAACTGGGCTAATTTAGTCTGGAGGAGAGAAGACTGAGGGGGGATTTAATAGCAGTCTTCAACTACCTGAAAGGGGGTTCCAAAGAGGATGGAGCTGGACTGTGCTCAGTGGTGGCAGATAACAAAACAAAGAGCAATGGTCTCAGATTGAAGCAGGGGAAGTTTAGGTTAGATCTGAGGGAAAACCTTCTCATTAGGAGGGTACCTAGGTACTGCAACAAGTTACCTAGAAAAGTTGTAGCATCTCTATCCTTGAAGGTTTTTTAAGACCTGGCTTGACAAAACCTTGGCTGGGAGGATCTAGTTGGGGATGGTCCAGCTTTGAGCAGGGCTTGGACTGGATGACCACCCTAATTTTCTATGATTCTAAGTAGAGAGGTCCATCGCCTGCTAGCTAGTGTACTTCCAGGTAGAATTCCACCATGGTCTCCTTCAGCCCATTAAGCTATAACAATGCTTAGGACTTGAATGGTGCTTTCCATTGATCTCAAAGCACTTTGCCAAAGGGAGTAAGCATTGTTTTCCCTATTGTACAGATACAAAAATGAGGGACAGGGAGGTAAAGTCATTTGCTCAATGCCTCATCCTATCTGTTATATGCCATAAAGGGCAGTTTGTAACCATTATGATCTCATATTTGGGGCATCATAGAAAATTCTAAGAAATACAGCAACTTCCTGCAGGCGTAAAGCAGGCAAAACTCATTCCAGCTTTCTGGTAACACCTTGGTTTACTTTGAATAGAAAGTGTACAAGGATCTCAGTAGCAAATTCTTCAGCAAAAAATAATGTAAAGGGCCTCTTTGAAGAGTTTTTTCCCTGACCATGAAGAAAACGTAAGCACTGAAAAACCAAAGCAAGTAGAGAGAACTTACAGAGATACATTTTTTATTGAAACATTGGCAGGGAACCATGCCATGCATGATTAAATTTAGCATAATTTATGCTGGCAAAGGTATTTGTTTTGGGAGAAGGTCTCTGTGGAAAAATTGATTAGGATAATTCAAGAGAAGCAAACACTCAGACATTCCACGAGCTGGAATGGGCTGATTTTTGTGGACACAGCCTACACAAATGCCAATTTGAAAGATAAAGCAGTTTCCACCTTTGGTTCCTTGACTTGTTCCTATAAGGAACTCAGTAAATGAAGGTTAATTTATTTGAGATAATGGATGGTGCTGAAGGCTTTATCTCTCTAGATGAAAACATAGAGTGTTGTCAGAAATGAGGGGTGATATGATTACCGCTACAGAATATTTAGAATTCTCTTACAAAGGATGGAAAGAAGAACTGGCTCCAGTGGAATGAGTAGTGTCACCAATGTTGGGGTCAGTCACTGGAATTAAAGTTCTCAGGAATGTCTGGATAATCGGGTTCTTTGGTCCAACCAGTGACCAAACTAATTGTGAAAAAATAACCGAATATTATGCCCGTGGGTAATGAGAAAGAATTCAGAGTGTGTATCATATTTACCTAATGGAGGATACCTCTGAGAATGGTTTGATTTCATTTTGGTTGGGAGTAAAGTTAAATACAATATAGACTCAATCTAGTGTGGGAAGACTATGAAGATCTTTATTAATCTTTTAATTCAGGACTATCCAACTGCTCCCCCCATTTCTCTCCTGCTGCTGCTGCTTCAGCCTCTGGGCTTCCCTCCCTCTTTCAGCATCCACTTCATGCTTCTTCCCCTGAAGGTGGGGTAGGACAGTTTAGCACATGGGGCCTAGGGAAACCTCGGCCTGGAGATTTTGGGAGCCTCTACTGCATGGATATTGATGCAACACAGCACAGTGATCTGGAAGCCCTCATGGCACAGTAAGGAAGCTAGTATGGCATGTGGCCCCTAGGCACTCAGAAGTTGGACAATCCTGTTTTAATTGATTCGTATTTATACTGATGACGTTAATTTAAACTTGCAGGGAATTTTTTGATTTTGAGGGAGTTCTATGGGCAAGGTATTAGAGGTATTAGAACCTGTAATTGTGGTGGCTGGTTCTAAACTATATGACATCTTTCTTTTCGCCATATTTTCTACTAACTGACAAAAAAAGTGAAATTGAATAATGATACCTTGAAGAGATGCAGACTTGCCGGAAATGACTTTTTAGTGTTTTAATAAAATATAGACTTACAGGGAGTCAGAGAAGGACTGGTAGCTGACTAGGCAGAGAGAGGACGGGAGCTAAAGCTACATCTACAGTGATAGCTAGAGCAAACCTTATGGCTGCCCTCAAGCCCATACCTGCCATCCATCTCCAATGAATACTCACCTCAACTCCTAGCAGCAGTTCAGATTGACTCTAAAAGCTCTGCTGGACTTTCATTGTTGTCAGTGATGACAACTTAGACTGTAAATCTCCTCTTACATTGATGATCCTTTATTTATATATGTAATCCCACTGAAGTCTATAACATCCTTGAGTCATGAGAGCGACTACTTCCATGTGTAAGCAAGGAGTTGGAATTCAGCCCCACATAAATAATAAAAAAGATGTGTAAAGTAAATTCTTTATCTGTTGTATCATGCTTCTTTTCCAGTCAGACTTACTTGGAGGAAACAAGCAATCCCAGTGTAAACCTCTATGACACATTGCTACACTTGAGACTCACTAAATGTTTTCCTACAGTCCTTCTGTTGAAGCACTCCATTTACAAAATATAATGAATTTGGCAGAATGACAGAACTCGGCCTTTTTGGCAAACAGGCATCAGTCACACAGTTGTTAGCCTGTCTTCCGCAAACAAGCCTGACTAAGAAAGCATTAGACTGGCAGGTATTGGCACCCCTTTGAATGTGTGTGTGTGTGTGTGTGTGTGTGAGAGAGAGAGAGCGCGAGAGAGGTATAAAGCATAGAGCTGCATGCATGTTGCACTGGTGTATAATACAATAGCTGGATTTTTGGCATGTAAATGTACAAAGTCTGGTAGAGGGCTAAACCTGAATGAAAGAAAGAGCGTGAAAAGTACACACATTGTAAAGAACATGATCGCTCAACATATGCAAACAGAGACTTGACAACAGGAAGGTTTCTGCAGCAATTGGAAAAGGAACAGGACTTGCTTTTAAAAAGAAAGGAAAAACTAAAGGGAAAAAATATAAAATCTTTCTGATAGTATTATAGAAGAGCAAGTGAATACAGTGAGAGCATTCAAATCTCAGCCTAGGGATCAGGGTCCAGAAGATTCCGAGCAGAACAGAATCAATGAGACGTGATCTCAGGCTTGTCTTCTTTTGGATTGTTGGGATTTTGCAGAGGGTACTTTTTCTGAGTTTCCTTAATTATTTTGCTTATGTTTGTATTTTCTTTTTCACTTTGAGTCCAGTAGCCCATGTATTCCTTGGCTCAGAGAGTCTAGTTCTAGATGCTTTTTAATCTTGCTGAGTTTTTGTAATGTATATAAAGTAACAGTGAGTCCAACCACCTAATTCTGCACCATGTGTAAACATTTACTATTTTACTTTCTAGTGCCATTTAAATATTCATTTGCTGTTATGTTATGAGATTATACATGAGTGCATCTTTTCCTTCTCTAGGACCAGCTATTATTTTGTATTCCTCAATTGCTGCATAGCACATTTATTTTCCACGTTGTGACCCCCAACTACAACAGAAATTGTTTGTGTCCCTCTGACCCTCTTCCTCCCCACTACTGTAGTTTGGTCTTCCCTTCTCATCCAGCCCTAACGAAAAGAAGAATGATTAAAATGCCCTTTGATACATACTTGAGAAGAAGCCACACTCTCTAATGTCTCTTTTTATTCACCTCATCTCCAAAATAAACATTCTCAAACTTTTCAGTTTGGGAGACTTTCAGTATCTTCCCTGGAAGTCTCACCTGGCCTCTGACACCTTTTTCCTTTGCCAGTGTCTTAAGCCTATTTCTGTTATATCTTTTTTGACTAGAACTGCAGTGGTCAGACATGTTCACCAACATTGTCTAAGCAGCTCTGTCAGAAATAGATCAGATCTCTGAAAAAGTCAAGCTCAGAAGACATCTTCATATCTTGGTCTTTCTTTCATTGCTGCTGCTGCCATCTTTGAAGTCCTAATATTAAAGTTACTTCTAGGATACAAAGTCATAAACTTTTCCTTCTGGTTACTGTGGCTTTCATGAGAGGGCAAGTTACATTTAGAGAAATCTCTCTCTCTCTCTCTCTCCCTCCCCCTCTCTATAAAATTCTAATATAATAAAAGGCTTAGTCTGTCTGTCTGTAACACTTTTGCTCAACTGTGCATGTGCCAATTGGCTGCGCAGGCCAGGTGGGCAGGGGCAAGGCCAGCTGAGTTAAAATGGGAGCCCCCCTGCCAACCCCACCCCCCCCTGCAGCCTCTGGTGCAGCGGTTCCCTCCTCCCCACCTCCACAGAGGAAAAAAAAAATTGGCATGAGCACTTTACAAGCAGCAGGGCCAGCTAAGTTAAAACAGGAGCCCCTCCATTGGCACAGCCATTGGCTTCTTCCACACCCCTCTCCAAAGAGGGAAAAATAAATAAACGGGCAGAGCACTTTAAAAGTGGTGGGGCCAGCTGAGAAAAAGTGGGAGTCCCTCCATCGTAGCAGGGTTGGACCCAAAGGGGGGGGAGAAGGGGGGAAGGGTCAGATCCAA
>NW_005842518.1:369821-382068 GCF_000455745.1 Alligator sinensis | reverse complement strand
CTGAAGGGGGGGAGGGGATGAACAGCATTGGACCTGAACCAGGGGGAGGGTGTGTGGGGTCGGGCCTGAACTGGGGGGGCAAGGTTGGACCCAAAAGCAGGGGTGGAGCAGGATTGGACCCAAAGCGGGGTTAGGTGGGGCACAGGGTCAGATCCAAACTGTGGGGGGAGAGGGACAGGGTCAGACTCAAAGTGGGGGGTAGGGGGGCAGGTTTGCACCCAAAGTGGGGAGAGGGGGCTCCATCCCTGCCGGCCCCGCTTCCCCCATTATTCTTGATGGGCAATTTGCTAGTATAATATGTAGGTTCGGAGCTTTTTGTATTCCATTGTTCCCTACATTAATTTGCATGTTATAATATATTTTTAAGAACAGTTATTATGCTAATGAACTATACATCATGACTGGACTATAACAAAGAAGAAATATATATTTATTAACATGACAGTACATACCTATTAGTTCAATAATACCTTTTAAAATAACATTTATAGTAATTTCTAATGCAAACTGAATAAAACACCAATAAAAACTTCATAAAGGATATGACTACATAATAGCACTCTTAATTGATTATGAGCATTTGATTTAGCCACTTTTAGCAAAATTTATATTTTTGGACTTCCTGACTAAGGCATTTTTTACATAATTTTAAACCAGTAACAGTACATTTCTGTGGATCCTACTGAACTTGAAGACTTACAGAAGTATGGGGAATGCTGCTACTTTTTGTTTTAGTAGGAATATTTACAAAAAGAAACTAGTTTTGCAAAGATGTACGTGTCTTCAGATTCTTTCTAAATGGGCTTTTATAGCTTAAATACCCCATAGGCTATGAGTTCATATGTCTTCCAGTTTCAGGCTCGAGAAATATTTACAGAATTTGTTTGTTTTAGGGTTCATTAAACCATTTTTCCAGGGCTATTTTGGTGGTATGATGTATTTTAGCATGTGCTTCTCCTTATGCTTGATTGTGTACATTCTTTAACCCACATTTTGCTTAATAATATTGGATGGTATCCAGATAGTCTGCTTAACAATGAATTATAGGCTGGTTTGTTATAACCCTGAGGCACAGCCAAGGGCATACAGTAGTGCACTCCTGTTTATTATTACCTGATTGGTGAAGAGCAAAAACATTAGGTATTTTGCTGTTAAAGGCTATGCCCTGGCTTGTGGTTTTTTGATGGAATTTTAGTTAAAGTGATTGTGATCTTATTCTCTCACCATCAGAATAACTCCACTGATATTTCCATGCAGTCTGAGATAAGCAGTGAGAACACTACAGTTTTAATATTAAATTAACTTATTTTATTGTGAGCCTTCAAAATGAAAATTTTGCCCAGCCGACTTAGTTCTTTCCTTTAACTGAACTTACCATTGTCTTATCATGACAGGATAGAGTAAGAATTCATTTTGGAGATAAGGTTCGGCCTGTTCTCTGTAGTGATTGCCAAATAACAATATTATCACTTCCATGAAGGAAACAAGAATGCACAACTCCCAGATCATTCAGTGCTGCAGACAATGGCTGAAGGGTCATGCACAAAGAATGAGAGTTGAGGAATTCCTTAAACACTTTCAGAAAACATGCAGAGCTTGTGATAATTCTATTTGGATTAATGCATTGATTTCTGGAGTTGCTCTTCTTAATCCACCATGCATGTGAAAAATATAATGATCGTCCATTTACCACAAAAGTGGGTCTTTTATTATTTACCACCATCAGTCCACTTTGGAAAGCTATATTTTTGCTGCTGTCTGCCCATCAATCTGTATCATGTCACTCTATAGAAGGTCAGTCCAGGTAAAGAGAATCTATTTCTCCATTCTCCATGCATGTTTGCTGCACATATATTTTAGGGAAAAGCTTATCTGCAGCTGTTTTAAGATTGAGGGAGGGGGTGATATATCACCAGGAAATCAGTGAAGGGCCAGGCCCCCATCAAAGGATGCATACCTCAATCTCTGTGGAGGGTCATTCACAAGTTAATTTTCCAATGGAGGTCTGTCACTGGTGAGAGACATTACACTTCTTCTATCATGCTGGTTTAGGGACCAGAATGTGGCCGGTCAGGAGCAGTTATTTGTAGGCAAAGTCCAGGAGCTAGGTTCCCAGAGAGCCAGCAGTCAGGATCAGAGCTAGAATCTGAACTTCATGAGAATTTTGCTATTAACTTAAATGGGATCAGGATCAGAATCAGAAACAGCCTTGAAAACATTGACTTATGCCATCCTAAATTCAGCATAGGTATCAACCCTGAGGATACCTTCAGCCAGCCCAGGCCACTTGATGTACCCTTCCCTATCTATATCATATCTTGTAGCCCAAATTACCACCATGCATATTGGACTGCTTGTTCTTCAAATGGTGTTAGTTTGCAGACTCCTTGCTTCTCCATCCAGGATTGTTTCTATGTACAGGAAGTGAGATGTAAAAAGGACAGGAAGTTGTAGGATTGCAGCCTGTGAACTTCCTGCACTCAAGGTTTGGAGTATGCAAGTAAGCAGTTAAACATTAGGGCTGTGTGAAACAGCACTGTTTTGTTTCACCGTTTCAACAGGACAGTGTTTCATTTTGAGTTTCATTTCATTTTGAAAGCACTGTTCCATTTCATTTAGTCAAAACTTTCCCTGTTTTGATGCTGTTTCGACGTTTCGCCCATAGACTATAATGTAGAAGCACAAAACTGTCCACACCTTTGTCATTTTTTGGCAGATTTGGATGAAAACAGCAGAGATGGTAGCCCCTTCTGAGAGCATGAGACCTGCCAAGTTTCAAGGAGATAGGTGCAGGGATTTCTGGAAAACTGTACCTCAAGCTGCTGACAAGCACAACTCCTGTTGCATGTGTGTGTTAAGGCACAGCAGGGAGAAAACTGCAGGCATGGTGGCCCCTCCTGAGGCCATGAAGTCTGCCAGGTTTCAAGGAGATAGATCCAGGGTTTTCTGGAAAACTGCACCTCAAGCTGCTGACAAGCAAAACTTGTGACGTGTGACTGTACGTGTGTGTTAAGGCACACCCTCACTGATGCTGGGGCCTCTACATGACAGAGTAGTGTGTCTCAATGAGGCCTCCTCCTCCCCTATAGTCTCAGTCTTGTCCACTACTTTAAATAACAACAGGTAATAATAACTTAGTGAGAAGCACAGTAGCACTAGCAGCATCTCAGGCACCCAACTATCACAGAGCCTTTCCTTTTCTGCAGGAGCTTCTGCTCCAGCAGCTGCCAAAGAACCCTCCCTGCCAGCCCCAGCCCTGGGGCTTAGATGTGCCCAGGTTACTGCATCCTTCCAGTCAGCTGACTGGGGACAGGTGCTAGGGATGTTGGTCTAAGGACATGGCATTGGCAGACAAGGTTATTTGGGTCAATCTAACCTGGTATCTTTTAGCAGACCAACTGAATAGCTACAGAAATATATCTTAGCAAGGTTTTGGGTTGAAAAACCCTTCATCAGCCTGAGGAAGCATCTGCAGTTGGTGTATGTGCTCTTCCTGGATGGAAGAAATAGTACAGAAGCCAGAGGTTAGCATGCAACGCAGGCAAGAAAGGCAGTCAGTGAAAATGGAAATGGAGGTGTCAGGGGGTGAGGGACAGGTTGGGGTGGGAGGGGGATGTAGCAGTGCAGGTAAAAGTGGAGAGGTACCTGGGGAGTCAGATGTCTGACAGGTTGTAGTGTGTCAGAATTCCAATACCAAGGGTATATGGTCAGGGTTCTACAAGTATGTCAGCAACAAGAGGACAATGAGGGAAAGCATGGGTCCTCTACTAAATGGGAGAGGCAACCTAGTGACAGAGGAAACAGAAAAAGAGAAGTACTTGATGCTTTTTTCACCTCAGTCTTCACAGGCAAGTTCAGGTCCCAGACTACTGCACCTGGCAGAACAGTTTGGGGAAAGCAGCCAACAGTGGCAAAAGAAGAAGTTAGGGACTATTTAGAAAAGCTGAATGTGTATAAGTCCATGGGGCTGGATGGGATGCACCTGAGTTTGCTGATGGAGTTGGCTGATGTGATTGCAGAGCTGCTGGATGTTATCTCTGAAAACTCATGGTGATTGGGGGAGGTGCTGGATAATTGGAAAAGGGCAAATATAATGCCCATCTTTAAAAAAAATGAAGAAGGAGGATCCGGGGTACTATAGACTGGTTAGCCTCACCTCAGTTTCTGAAAGCATAATAAAGCAGATCCTCAAGGAATCTATTTCTAGGCACTTGAAGGAAAAGAAAATAATTAGGAACAGTCAGCTTGGATTTGACAAGGCCAAGTTATGCCTGACCAACCAGATTGCTTTCTATGATGAGCAGGGATCCTGATTTTCTCTGTTTAACAATCCCAAATTCTCTGATTTAAAAACCCCAAACTACATTTTTCCATGATTAAAATGAAATGCCACTATATCTATAGGTATCAGTTGAACACAGTGTTTTATTGATATATTTATAATGTTAAAGCAATTTGGAAGCCTACCATTGCCTCAATCATTATAATAAAATATATTCTATATACCTATTTTGGAATTTGATTTTGAGGGGTATTTTTTTGAAAATCAGGGTTCCCTCTACCCTCTCCACTCACCAGGATGCAGGTCCAGCTGCGACTGTACCCCACACTGCTTTGTGGCACTGAGCATCCCTGATATTCCAGTGCCCTGCCCATGCTGTT
Source organism: Alligator sinensis (assembly GCF_000455745.1). Taxonomy (NCBI): domain Eukaryota; kingdom Metazoa; phylum Chordata; order Crocodylia; family Alligatoridae; genus Alligator; species Alligator sinensis. The sequence continues at coordinate 377,406 of NW_005842518.1, read as the reverse complement.
GTTACTCACTCCCAAGCCACAGCCTCCTGGCCCTGCCAGTGCCCCTCACTCCTGGCCCACAGGTTCCTGGCCCTGTCAGTGCCCCTTACCCCAATCCACAGCCCCTCCCAGGCCTGCTTGTGCCCTTCATTCTTGACCCACTGCCCCCAGGCCCTAGCCCCCCATTGTATAAGGAAGGTGGTAGCTGTGTAGGGGGTCAGTGTGTGGGAAAGGGTGTGTGTGGGCACAGGAGATGCATGGGGATGGCAGGGGAGAACAGGCAACTCATCGGGGGTAGGGGAAAGCATGTACTTCCCCAGATATCTGTGCCCACAGTGGGTTGCAGGGCATGGAACTGCAGCTGGGCCAGACCAGCTCTGGGCAGGAGCTGCCTCTGCAGCCCAGTGGGTGGGACCTAGCATGGCAGGGGACACTGCACTGCTATGGTCGCCAAGATGAGGTGTGGCAATAGGGGCAGTGGTGGCAGAGTTGTGCTCCTCTCTGATGCTAGGTGGGCAGGGGGTGCCTCAACTTGGTGGCCATGGCAGCACAGTGCTCCCTCCTGTGCTAAGTCCCACATATTGGGCTGCAGAGGTGGCTGCTGCCCAGATCTGGTCTGGCCTGGCTACAGCCCCATGCCCTGACATGGGTACAGAAATCTGGGGGGGCACTTGCTCCCAGCCACATCACCGGGGCCTCCCCCACCCCCCACCATGTTGCCTGTGACCCCCCACCCCCATGCATCACCTGTTCCTGCTCACCCCCCTATATATTGCCTATGCCAACCCTACCCCTGTAGACTTACCTGAAGGAAGCTGTGAGAGCTGCTCTGCACCACACTGCCTGGCTGCCATGTGAATGTGTGCATGCTCACATTCATGTGGCTCCCCATGCCTTCTATGTCCTGCTCCCCACAGCCCCAAGCAGCCTCTTGCAGGCTGGAACTCTGCCAGCCTGCAAAGGGAAACCTATAGTTTCATGCCATTTTCTCCTTTAAAGGAGAAAATCCCCATTTTCCCATGGCAAATGGAAAACCCAGATCCCTGATGATGATAGCTCTGTGGATGAGGGGAGACCAGAGGATATGATATACCTTGACTTTAGCAAGTTTTATGATATAGTTTCCTACAACACTCTCACAAGCAAGCTAAGGAAGTACAGGTGGATGAATGGACTGTAAAGTGGACAGATCATCAGGCTCAGAGGGTAGTAGTCAATGGCTTGATGTCTAGGTGACACCCAGTACCAAGTTGAATACCACGGGGGTCAGTCCTGTGGCTGTTTTTTCCCCCAATGTTTTCATCAATGACTTGGAAGATGGGATGAAGAACACCCTCAGCAAATTTGCAGATGACACCAAGATGCGGGGAGTAGAAGATATGTAGGGGGGTAAGGCTAGGATTCAGAGAGACCTCAACAAATTGGAGGATTGGATCAAAGAAATCTCATGAGGGTCATTAAGGACAGAACAATCCCATGCACTACTACAGCTTGGGGACTGACTGCCTAGGCAGCAGCTCTGCAGTGAAGGACCTGGGGGTTACAGTGCACAGTAAGCTGCTGTTGCTGATGAAGCAAGTGTCACCACACTCGTATGTCGGAAGCATGAAGGCCAGAAAGCCAACAACACATAGAATGATCAATGTCAATAAGACCTTGGGCTACTGAAGGAGGTCTGTAAGGGCATTCATAGATGATGAGGTCGGCCATCCAAGCTTGAGCACCATAGTTGCAGCCAGCATCACTGGAGAAGCCCCAAGAGTACTTACTCACCTTAAACTGTCCAACAACCATTCTGAGATGGTTAAGAGTAGTCCTGGCCCTGCAATGCAGCTGCCATCCTGAGGGGTGGAAGCTTGTGTCAGGGATAAAGTTATTTAGCCACAGTTCTTGTGCAAAATATTGCCTGCTGCACTGATGGGAGGCCCATGCTATAGGCGACATGATATCTGCAGATTCGATAAGCTTATTGGTCTGAGTGGAGAATGGGTTCCAAGACTTCAGGTGGTAGTTGGCTTTCAGGCTTGTGGCTACTAGGCTGTGTGAGGGACCACTCCAGTATTCACCTGGAGTGTTCCCCTAGCCGTGGGCATAGGTCCGGCCAGAATACTACCTCAGTGCCACTGCAGGAGCTCCCAGTCCACCCGAGATCATTTTTACCACCTCGTCAGGTGAGGTGGATTGGCGGGGATCCATGGTGGTTGCAGTATCTGGGGCTGAGCAGGGAACAGGAGGAGGGCGGAGAAGGTGAAGGAGAAGACGGTGGGCAGGTAGGACATCTGCAATACCCAGCCCAAGATTGAAGTTCCCAGGAGTGGGACAGGAAACTGATCAGGTCTTGGAGGCTCGTAGGGGGCCCTCACTAAAGAAAAGAAAAAGATTGGAAAGAGAGAGTGCAGGAACAGACTTTCCCTATCAGCTAGTTTGGGTTTCAGTTAAGAGTACTAATTAACTGCCGCAGACTGTCAATTAAGCCAGACGCGGCAGCGATCAAGGGGGAAAAAAAAAGGAAAAAAAGAGGAACCCATTTGTTGGAGGCACCATGAGCCAGGTGCCTGGGAGGAAACAGCTGAAGCCAAGGAGAGGGACAGAGAGAGAAACGACTGCTCTCCCTCAGCTTACATTTTTTTGTATGCATCAATTAGCTGCCGCAGGCAGCCAATTAAGCCGAGCACGGCAGTAATCAACAAAAAAACCCCAAGAACCTCTCCGCTTGCCAGTAGGCATGGGGAGTCAAAAGAGATGGTAGGCAAAGCACAGTGGGTTGTCCTACCCCTGACTACTGGGGAGGGAACTTGATGTGCTTAAATGAATCTTCTTTTTTTTTTTTTTTGTGGACTTTCTGTTGTCCTCTCTGGTTTTTTTTCAATGCGGAACTCAGGGAGTGTGAACCAGTGGTCAGTCATGGTTGGGGCGAGGAAGTCATCACCCCTCCCTTTCGTTTACAACCTAGAAACATCAAAGTCATGGCAGGCGGGAATAGAGAGACAGAATGAGAGCCCGAACCAGACTGACCAGAGGGTCGCGACGCTCTAGAAAAGACTGGTGAATGTCAACTGGATGCAAAGGCATGCACCCATATCCGGTGAGTACCCGACAGGCTGGAATGCAAAGAATGGTTTGGAACTTGGGCTTTGTGGCCTAGGGCCAAGATAGCAGGTTATCTGTGGATGTCAGGGTTGGGGGGGATGCTTGAGAGGACTGGTAAGCAGTCAACTGGAGTTGGCATAAGGCATCTGGTAATGGTCCTCATGACCATTGAGCTGAATATGAATGGCGTACCCTTGTTGCAAAGAAGGCTAACAGCGTACTGGGCTACATTAGTAGGAGTATTGTTGCTGGCGGATCAAGGGAAGTGATTCTTCCCCTCTGTTTACACTGCTGAGGCCACATCTGGAGTAGTGTCCAGTTTTGGGTGTCCCATCTAAGGAAGAATGTGGTCAACTTGCAGAAAGTCCAGCAGAGGGCAATGAAAATGGTTAGGGGGCTGAGCACATGACTTATGAGGAAAGGCTGACGGAACTGGGATTATTTAGTTTGGAGAAGAGAAGACTGAGGTGGGATTTAATAGCAGTTTTTGACCACCTGAAAGGTGGTTCCAAAGGGGATGGAGTTAGGCTGTTTTCTGTGGTGGCAGATAACAGGACAAGTAGCAATGGTCTCAAATTGCAGTGAGGGAAGTTTAGGTTAGATAGTAGGAAGAATTTTCTCACTAGGAGTGCAGCAAAACACTAGAACAGGTTACCCAAGATGCTGTGGAGTCTCCGTGCTTGGAGGTTTTTAAGACTCAGATAGACAAAGCTTTGGCTGGGATGATCTAGTTGGGGATGGTCCTGCTTTAAGCAGGGGGTTGGACTTGATGACCTCCTGAGGTCCCTTCCAATCTTAATTTCCTATGATTTACATAATTGTCAATTTTTGCCCTGCCTTGTCTCCAGTGTGTGATCTATAATTTTGCAGAAGGCAGTACAAAACTCCTTTCTGTGGTTTTTGCATAGCCCTCTGGGTTTTGTGTAGCCCTGCATCTGTATGACTGCAGCACGAACATTGCTGCTGCTTTTCAGATCAAGGTCACTACAGGGGCAAGATTTAGTTCTGAAAAATGTATTTGAGAAAATTGTAAGCAACTGAAAAGGGAGATTAGAATGGCAATGTCATCTTGGTCCTTGTGCAGTGTTCTATAGCATAGAATATTCATATCCATGTGGAATACCTTGGTTGATAAGAGCTGTCCTTGAGAGATGTTCCATATCCCTCTTCTGGTGTGATTCCCAGATTGCCAATTAATTCATTTTTAATAATCAAGTTTTAAACAAATTGTGAATTTTTAGTAAAGGAAGGGCAATGTAATATGTTAATCATGAACAGCTATTTAGCTGTTTTCTTAGTGACCTCAGCAGGTGAGTAAAATAATGTACATATGCATCCCCTTGTTGTCCTTTGGTAATGTGTCTTGTAGGTTCAGGAATGACCTTAGATTTTACAGAAGTTGAAGGAGTTTGAATTACACACAATCCCCTTTAACACAGCACAGGAATCAGTAAAATTTGGATATCTTAATAGTAGAAAAAAGAATATAAATGGCAAATGAAATCCATTATCATATTAAAAAGAAAGTATAGTAGTACTTAACAAAAGATACCAATCTGTTCTTCTACAGCAAGTATGGCTCTCTGTGGGGGATATGTTTGTTATGTTTTTGGAAGCCTCTTTGTGACATTGTCTCTGAAATGCTTAGAAAATAATAATAATAGATATTTATCTCTGTCTCTGAAACACTCAAACCCTTTATTTAGATGATTGATTTACAAACAGGCAAGTTTTTACATTTTAAAACAAACAATAAAAGCACCACTCTTAGTGGGTACTCAGATACAGGCACAACAATACCTTCTGTAACTTCCTGAAAACCTGGATAAAAAAGCTTATCTTTAATCTTTTACAACCTTAGATGCATGATTCAGAATGTGTCCTGTTTTTAAAGTGAGGAAGGTTGAGATGTTCTTGATGAATTCAGCTTCAGACTACAGTTACAAAGTTCACAGAATAAATCCCTTTACTTTTTGTTCCAGTAAATGGGGGCATTGCTAATCATCTATTTAATTAGATACATTTTACTCTTTGATATTTGTAGGTTCTCAGTAAAATGCAGTCCATATTATTCAGATCTTGGAACTAAAGCTTCTTTCTGGAGATGGCTGATATAATAGTGGAAATTACTAGTACTCAGACAGATGTCTCCAAGTTCACTTACTGTTAGTATTCTCTAGGTCGTTTCCATAATACCCATAGATAGCAAAGTGATACTGACTTATTAAGTTTCAAAACAGGGCAATTTGCTGCTGAACATGCTGAGAAAATCACAGCTTTGAACATGAAAGATGTTATGGCAAGGCAAATGCTGCAGTTTTCAGTAACGTATTTATAGTTTGCAAGTATGTGGCTAGAGATTTTCACACATTGCAATTTTTATAGTTCTTCATATGTATTCCTGACAGATCTTAATTAGTATTTCAAATTTTAATCTTAACATAGACATGATGATTAGATAATTCTGAACAGAGGTGACTTGGTGTATATTTGCTGCATTTTTAGTAATTGACAGAATATTGATTTATTACCTATTTCTTTATGAATTATAGTCCTTTTAAACAAGATAAAAATAAACAGAATATCTAACCCTTTGTCTTTCTTACAATCCCAGATGGGTTTAATACTGAGATTGACTGAAGGGTTTGGGTTCAAAGGCTGAATTAGGGCTAGAGTTTAGGCCCAAATTCAAAAGTGGGAGAATATTTGCATATTGGGTGCTGCTTGATATTTCATCCTCAAATGGAAGAAATAAACTGTCTTTTAAGTTTTTGGCCACACCTGAAGCAGAACAACACGTCTAGCCGCTTCCAGTTTGGGGTCCAATTCAGAAATAAACTGAGAACAGGTTCAGATCTGGCCACTGGAATTATTACATATCTTTCTACTTATATTCAGTGTTGTGAGGCTTATTACTAAACTCCATCCACCTGTAACTAATGGTTATGATGGGTAATGGGTTTGATTTCCTTCTTATTAGTACTTGTGGGAAGGCAAGTGCCTTACTGAAGTAGGTAGGATGTTCACATCAAAAGGTAGTGATATTTGTATAGCATCAGTATCTGCAATACAGAGCAACTTTGTCCATTTATAAGAGCCCTGCTAGTGCAGACAGGCTGAAGGATGGATTTCTCTTTCTTCCTGCTCACTGCTACCCATTTTGGTGATGAGCTGGCTGATGCTAGACTCTACATCAAATTCTCAGGAACAGTGGTGGATACCATTACTCTGATGTCTGAATCTGAACAGTTGCTGAACGTGAACCATTATTTGGCAGACTGATATCTGGCAGACAAGGAAGAAATCTTAAAAGGGTCTTAGAGAGATGCATCCTTCATCTAGTTTAATATTTATGCAATTGGCACTTTATGTATAACAGGTAGCTTATAGTTCTACTGGGCCCTGCAGTCTCTATACCACTGAGACTTATTTGTAAGAATATGTTCTGTGTGTATTAGATTCAAAATAAGAATATAAAGAAAGCATGAAGTATATGAATATTTTTGCTCTGGTGGCATGAAAGAATCAAATATAGCACTTGTATCACTAAACCTGAACAAATCGGATCTTTCAAAGAAAAATACTTCGTTTCCTTTTTCAACAACAATCAATTAATTGAGGCCAGAGGAAGAATGGTAGCCAGTTCTCCCAAGCTTTAATCAGAAGCCACTGGCATGTGGCATCATTTAAAAACATTTCAGAAACAGAAATGACAGGTAAGATTTTCTTTCAAGTTTGTGATATTTGAAACAGCTTTTCACACTGTACTGAGTGTCTGAATCTTTGTGTCAAAGAGTGAGCTTTGCCTGTATAAAAGCAAAAAATGGTTAACTGGGTGGTGTGGAACTACTACACTGCCAATATTAATGAGTAAGTAAAATAACTTCTAAAGGATGCTATCCTGTGTTTGTAGCCAAGTTCTGCTTCGGTGGAATACTGTCACTCGATTTTGTGAGAAGCAGTATTCTAAACTCTTTTTTCCCTCACTTACAGTGCAGATGGTGTAAGTATTTAGTCTAAACATAATGTATTGTTATAATAGTCTAGACATTCTATGATCAAGAGGCTGTAAACGGGAACAATTTGTATTTGAAAACTTTTTATCTGATTACAGGGATAATGACTCAAAAATCAACCTGGCAATTTTGCATGATTAGAAAAGTGATATTCATGCAGATTTTTCTTCATGTTTCCAAATGGAATGAGATTCCTGTCACACATTACGTACCATTTATCTCATAAAATTACTCAGTGCCTCTCAGTTTCAGCCTTTAAATAGTCTCAGATACTCTATGCATATAGCTATTTTGCTATTTTGACAGGCTAATATGTATCAAAATCATGTATTTATTAACCACTTTTCCACACCACTGAACCTGTATCAACAACCTTTCTAAGGCAAAGAATGAGATTTAATTTTTTAAGTTTTCATATTGTGTTGATTCTCATATTTGTGCAAAAATAGATTTCTTAAAGAGCACATTTTATATTGACCTAAACAATTCTATTTCTTGTA